>NC_056725.1:533463857-533633857 GCF_019279795.1 Protopterus annectens | reverse complement strand
AACTCATCTGAGTATGAAGTCTTGATCTATCTGTTTATAAAACTTCACATCACTCAACATATTAACCATAGAACAATTATAATCAATAGCATTCATGACAACAATTGGGCCACCTTTATCTGCTGGCCTTATACTAATACTTAAGTCATTCTGCAGCCTCTTTAAAGCTTCACATTCATCCACACTCAAATTATTTCTAAGGTCTTGCATGTGTTGGCCACAACTGTAGTACTTATATAAATCTTCTTCTACTAATTTGTCAAATGCTTGAAGCAGAGAATAACTATTAGGCATATACATACTAGACCTCTTAAAAGTACTTGAGTTTTCCATGTGAGTGTTTCCCATCTCTAATTTCAAAGTAACATTTCTAACAAACATTTTAAGGTCAACAATAACATCGGTTAATTGGCTCTTACATGTGGGTATAAAGCCCAAACCTTTATTAAGGATAGATTTTTCAAAAGTGTCCAAAGTCCTTTTTGAAATGTTGCATACTAAGTCATCTCTACCTGATTCCACATTTTCTTTAGTGTGTGTCCATTGCCTTTCTCTGAGGGAAACCTCCGTTTCTGTCTCCCCCGACTTATTGATCGTGCTCTCTTTAGACCCCTTTCTTCTGTAGTGATCGGTAGGGGAAACCGATGAAAATTTACAACTTTGTTGTTCATTTCTGGATCCCTAGTTGTAACTGTTCTAGTCACACCTTTAGGATGAATGTCTGATAAAGAGGTCTCATTTGCAGCAGTGGGACTAAGTAATTGAATTTCATCCCTTTGTACCACTGAACAGTTACTTTTTACTACACCAGTTTCAGTCCGTTCTGTTGTGACAACAATTTTTTCTGTGTCTATGGACTGAACATCTTTATTGGCTACTGCATTCAAAGCTACCGGTGTATTTTGACTACCATAAGTAGTCGCATCTTTAGTTCTTGATGGTTTAAACATTGTAGCTCTCTCACCTTGTGGGCCATTATTGTTAACAACCCTAGGCCAAGTGAATACATTATCAAGTTGGAAATCCCTGACATCTCTGTCAGTTTTAACTTTCTTTTGTAACAATAACCTCCTCTCAAAAACGGAGACACTATCCAATAGTGCCTCCATAGAAGCATTCACATTAGTCTTATTAAGCTGTTTATATAAATCCATTTGCTGTTTGTGAATAGATTCCCTGAGGCAATCTTCCTCAGGTTTAAAATAATCTATCAACAGAGTCATATATTTCATACTAACCTCTAGATTGAGCAACTGCCATTTCGCCAGGAGGTCGGGGTACTGAGTCCCATAAGTTGGCATTTTGAGTACACGTAAACCCCTTGGAACAATATGTTTGGAAATGCATGCTTCAAAGTGCTGCCTCTGCAGCTGTAGCCGCTTTAGCATGACAAAATCTGTTTCCAACGTGTCTATCGCCCTCTTCAGGTCTTCATAGTCCGCATCTATAGCCTCATCCACCTCACCTGTGGAAGTGGTTTGATATGAGAGCAAAGGATTATTAGATTCAGACACCATGCTGAAAAACATTTCATAGGAGTTAGAACTTATATCTTGTCTGTGTTGACTTGATTCGGCTCTGCTGTTCAGCTTGGAACCCATCTGTATAACCTCAGGTCTGTAGTTCAATTCAACTGCAGTAGTTGAACCTTCTGCCATGTCCCCGTGGAAAAATGCAGCCACCAAAAAGTAAAGGGAATATACAACAAAAAAGCAGGCTAAAATCCAAGGGGTAGAAGCTGTGCTTAAGAAAATAGGAAATATCACCAAACACATTATAAAGCAACAGCTACCATGCAGAGTTCAGTCCAGGAAATGTTGCAAAATTACATAAAATCCAAGGAATAACCAGTCCGTAGTAAAAATCAAAACTGTTGTTTATTAGTGCACTCAGTAGGTTAGCGCTTTCACAAGTTAGCTTCTTCAGACCATATAACTGAGTGAAGACCAAACATCCATTTTAAAAGCATGTATCACCAATCAGATTCTTACACATCATGAATGGCTCATTAATTATTAACTACATTATAAAATCACGTATAAATTTCATTACATCATTTAAACATCAAACTATTCCTAGAAAATGAATAAATAATCTAAAAGTGCATTTAAACGAACACCCAAAAAACAACCTTCAGAAGTCAGAAACATTATCCTAATTACGATTATTGACTTCATGTACCTGACATATAAAAACTATTGAAAAATAGATAATAAAATTATATATATATGAATAGAAATGTATATATATGAAAAAAGATGTAACTAGTAACATCTATCTAACCTTCAACATTTTGGTCCAAAGAAAGGGCTTCAAAGAAACCCTTTCATTCAGATCTTTACCCACATCAGCATGTAGTCTGATAATCCAGTTGGCCTCTCTTTCTTCTGTCAAAGCACTAATATTGCCACCCCTTATACCTAAGTGTACCACTTCAATGACCACAAACTCAAATATGTGTTCGTGTCCCATGGACATGACATGTTTCGCTAATGCATTAGTCACTGTACCTGTTCTGATATTGTATAAATGTTGTCTTATTTTGTGTCTGAATTGTCTGTCAGTCTTTCCTACTTAGAAAGACTAACATGCTCCACAGACAGCCAGATAGACCACATGTTCTGTTCCACAGGTGGCTACACAATTAACCCTAAATTCTCTCCCTGTATCAGGATGTATAAATGTGTTAATGCATCTAACATGTTGACAGAAGTTGCACTTACCACAAGGTGTGGTACCTACTATGTCTCCTCTGGCTTCCCTAGCATTTTTATGACACAATATCCTCTTTATATTTCTCTTATTTTTATACCTAAATTTTGGAGTGTCCCCTATATATTCTTTAATTTGTGGGTCAGTCATCAATACTCCCCAGTGTTTTTGAAAAATGTTTATAACATTATCCTTATCACTAGTAAAGTGCATGGGAATTCTCACTGTGTTATCTGCTTCTGTTAACTGTTTCAAACTATTTGTTTGGCTTGAAAAATAGGGCTTAGCTCTGTCCTCTCTCATTGCATCAGTGGTGGACAAACCTTCATCAAGATCAGCAGTGCTATAACCACGTTTCTCAAACCTCTCTCTAAGATCTGACATTACCTTAACAAAACCTTCTTCAGTGTTGTTCAGCCTCGAGACATGCATCCCCTAGTTCCTGGAGTGGTCCCCACAGTTGGATTTTGTATTCACCATCTACTGATCTGGGTTACTAGTGTGGGTAGCCAGTGATGTGCACTGCTTCCCATGTATGTGATCTATATTTCATAACATGGACAGTGTCTGGTTGTGCACATGTCCCACACGCAAGTTCTTTGATGTGTGGAAGTGTACTTGAGGTCTCTGGGGCATGTTGTGTGTACAGACTGTTATCTTCTGATGTAGCATTCCTGACCTCATTTGGGGAGACCTGGCTATGGAACTGAGGTTGTGCTTGCACCTACACTGACAGCATGATACAGGTATTCAGTGGAGTTTGAGCCATCTGCCCATGCAGGGCATGTGTATAAGGCATGGTATTCCCTTTGTGGGTTACATTTGCAGACTCTACAGTTGTTGCAGGTGTCTAGTGGGGAACACAGCAAAAGGACTACTGTAAGCATTTATTTGCCTACTGTAGGGATGGAACAGGGTGCCATGCCCTTTTACTTGCTGTATAACACACACTCTTTCAGGAGATGTAACACATCACAGTACTTTCTGATGAAAGTGGCACTGTTGTGTTCACCAGGTGTGTAGTCCAATGCAATCACACAGTGGTTACTATCTGTGAGGCAATATTCAGGGAACTACTAATATACTGGTTGTTGCCTAGCGAAGTGTGTTTATGTATGAGACATGGGTGGAGAGTGTTCTCTGAGTAATACAAGGGTTGCGTATATTGTTCACCAATCCATAATGTCACATATAGGGCTATGGATTGTCTATGCCATCCTCTCTGGTGTTTGACATCTGTTGTCTTTGTAAGGTGGACAGTGTGACATATACTAGGTCCTCAATATAATAATTCAGCAAAACCCGCCCCACAATGCATCCTGTTATTACACAATCACAGCAACCTCCACACAGGATAGTGATGACAGGCACACACACTTGCCTCTACTGAGATTCAAACTATTACTTAGCTATGTATTGTTATTACAGTATACAGCATTTACCACACATGCCACGGAGCTTATGGGATGGATGTTTTCCCAAGGTATTTCTAAGGCGAGGAACGTTAACAGCCCTTGTAAATACTGACACTGGGTGATGTAGTGGATGAGAGATTCCAGAAATAATTTGCACCTAAACATCCATTTACATTTGCCAGGGGTGAGGTTCAAACCTCTATCTAACAATCATTACAGACTATTATGGTATGCATTTACCACATGCACCACTGACCTGACATGGTTTAAGGTTGGCAACAGGTACTTCTAAGGTGGATGTTGTCTGCAGGACTGCTAAAGTCAGGCTCTGAGATGTGTACTGGGTGTAAATAGTGCCAAAATCTTTGGGGTACATACACAAACACTTTGCCACAGATGATATTCAAACCATTACCTGTGTAATTACTGCTACTACATTGTTTCGCATTTATAGGATGTGCCACTGAGATTATAGGAATACAGCTTGTCCACAGGGGTATTTAAAGGTGACTAACATCAGCAGGCTTGCTAAAGTAGGACAATTGGAGGTGTAGTGACTGTTAATCTCTACACATACACACACTTTCACAGTTGCCATGTCTGGGATTAGAACTCCTACCTTACTAGTACATTACACTATGGCATTAACACATTTATCGCACACGCCATGGAGTTTATAAAGCTGGCCATTGTTCAGAGGGGTATTTCAAGGTGACTGACATCAGCAGGCTTGCTAAAGTAGGGCAATGGGAAGTGTAGTGACTGTGAATGGCCTCAAAATCATTTACTGCTACACACATGCACACACAGAGTTTCACAGTTGCCATGTGTGGGATTAGAACTAATACCTAGCTGGTATGTTATACTATAGCATTACACAGTTATCACAAGCTTCACATAGATTATGGGACTGAGAACTGGCCAGAGGGTTATTTCAAGGTGACTGACAGCATGAGTGCTAACATGGGCTATAAGAAGTGCAGTTTGTGTGAATGGGCCATAAACCATTCCTCTGGAAACACACACACAACACTCAGTCACACACAACTTTACATTTGACAGGACTGGGTATACAAATGCTAGATGAATACTGATTTGTACTATCATGTTACACAGTTATCACAAGCACCACAGACACTATAGGGCTGAGGGCTACCAAAAGCAAATATCTACAGTCATTGACATTAGCACATCATGTGATATTGGCCAATTGGATGTGTGGTGGGTGGGACAGACCTCATGATGGCAATCTCTTTGTCACTGTCTGCCTTTCTCTTCCCCACATCTCTGTGTGTGTATGTTTGACCTATTATAGTGTGTTGGCCTTGGATATGTGTGAGTATTTCTACCCAATGTGTGTGCAAAGCATGAATAGTGTGCAATGCGGTGTGTGTGCACAGACATATGCGACTGACAGATATGTATAGTCAACTGTTGTTGTCAGACATGGGCTTCATTTCTCTAAGTGTAGGAGCATGCCCAGTATGACCTTCTGTATTGAGTGTTTGAATCCATTCCAGGTAGGTTGTACTCCAGTGTAGAATTTTGTGTTCTACACCTACAGATAGCAACCTGTTTCTGCAGGATATATGTAGATAGGTTGACAATATGGAGTCACAATTGGTGAAAGATAGTGGGATACTGTAACTATTGTGTTTGTGCGGCTTGTGTTACATGGTTGGTGTTAGCAGAGATATTCAGATATATGTACTGTTATAAAAATTGTACTGCCCATTATGTAGGGAAAACTGAACGTAAATTTAAAGAAAGAATCTATGAACACCAGTACGCTATCAGGAAGGGTAAGCTTACAAATGCACTGGCCAAACACGTTTCAGAGTATCCCAACCACCGATTTAAATTTATTGGCATTGATCAAGTTTGTCATGACATTAGAGGGGGTCCTGTTTCATTAAAACTATTAATTTTAGAACTGTATTGGCAAATCAGATTGACATCCTATCACCCCCCTGGCTTAAATGAAGCATGTTCTATAGGTTGCCTGCTTAGTATGATGAGTTTAAAGAGATAGAGTTTTAAGTATAGGAACATTCAATTTAATGTTTTAATAACACATTTGAGTTTCTTATAGGTGTATTGTATTAAATTTATGATATTAAATTTATGGTACTAAATAATATATCAGTTTTTCATATGGAAATGAATTATGATAAATTGATGAATAATAAGTTATACACACAAATTTAATTACAAATATATTTTTTATTTGTTTTTGTTTTTTCTCACTGTGAACAATATTTTGATTTCTAAGTTATTTATCAATATATGGTTATGACTTTACTAAGTAAAATGGAGAAAGTACTGTAAGAAGTATTTGGCGATATGTTTATTATATCTGATTCGTGTAAATTATTTTACTTATATACTGTACAGTTTTAAACAGGTTTTTTAGCCATTGCCTTTTTAAATAAGTAATGAGTATTGAATTGGATTAATTAACTAATTAAGTTTTTTGTATAAATGAGTAGGAATGGAAGATGAGTTTATTCTGAAGAAGTTTGCCACTAGTAGCAGACGAAAAGCGCTTAAATAAAACTCATTTTTGGATTATTCACTTGTCGCACTGAATTTTTCGTTTGGTTGCTGTCTGGTACGATCTAAGCACAGTATTAGGTGTTGGAGCAATTTGTGGAGTACTCCGAGGCTTGCTTTATTTGTTTTTCATAAGTTGGTGTTTCACAATTTCTTTGATATGTACTGTTATACACTGTGATGTATTATGTCATCAGCTACTGACAGATATACTTATTTGCTCACAGTTATTTCCTGGGAAATACAAGATGAATGAAGCTGTGTCCAGTATTATGGTCTGCAGACTACATATTCTTGCACACTCATGCCATTCTGGAGGGGTAGCTGCAGACACTTGCTGATAGGTCTGTGTAAATGGTCCAGCACCTTGGTACTGTGGTGGCTGAGGATCCCCTGCTTGTACATCTATCAACATAACAAAATGGCCATATCCTACTGTGGCCATACCTCTCAGCTGTACAGATTTACTCAGGTAACCCAGAGGCAGGGCTCATATATCTGGTCAGTTCCCCTTCAGATTGTGGTTTACGAGTGGGTTTGTACCCACCCATTACTGAGTTTGCAGGCATGGATAGTATGGGCATACATCAGAGTTTCAGACTTCACACACTCCATAGTGTCCATGCTTCTACACAACCCCCTATGTTATTCTGTCCTCTTCCTAACATTATGCGAATGATATCTGAGAAGTATCCCTATAGTTGTCCCTTCATCCCAGTAGTATTTAGGGTTGGTCCACAGTTCATGCAGTAGGACATGGTGGGCATGCTACTGGGATTTGTCGACATGGTCTTGCATTTGTGTTCCGTGGACTGTGTTATGTTGTTAGTTGGGACCCCGGGAGATAACATACATTGGCAGTACGGGTGAGGGACAGGCCTTTGACAGAGGACTGTAGGGTATTTGGTAGTGATGCAGGCCATCTGCAGCAGGCCAGTGCATTCTGTCACTCCTACAGTCCCAGGTTGCGAGCCACTGGATTCCCCTGGGGTGACAGGGTAAGTGTGCTAGGTGTTAATGGCAGTAGTTCCTGTCCATATTAATCCATTGTTCAGATGCTGGCAGGGTGCTGCTTACAGGTAGGGACACACCTGCATGGGACACCTCTTCAGCATGCTGCATTCTGTGAGTATTCCCATACAGAAGTGGGGGTCATACTGTACTCATTCCCAACAGCAGGGATATGACCTGTGATAAACCTGTAGCTGATGGTGGGGTGAGCTGAGTGCATGTGTGATATGGAAGCTTCTTGCAGCTGACTCACAGATATACCTGGAATATTCCCCTTATGCTGTCTTGTGCAGGGACACAGGCAGTCTCTCATTACTTCATAGCTGTGCCTTTTGTGATCTTCCAGTGATTGGCCAGACTACATCAGTATTCCATACTACACAGGCAACTAATGTGCTGCTAATCTGTATGTACAACTCCAAAGGTGTGTGCAGCTGACAGTTATATTTTATGTACTCTGTCTAGGGTACTTTCACCTTTGTACTGTGTGTATGTCTGCGCCCACATTCATGGCATGTCCATCTTTCAGATCGTGACAAATATTGACATTTGAACAATGGGTATGGATGACTGCTGAATTTGGTCTTGCTGGGATGCATTGTGGCTGGCACTGCAGTTGTCAGAACATGGCCCTGTCATCGACAGTACTGGCCATAGGCCACCGGAACACAACCCTTCATGCCTACATGCTGACCAATTCCACACAATATACAACACACAGCTTAATACACAGAGCCCTGCATATTGTACACATGCAACAATCTAGTCTGTAAATTGGGCCAGCTCAGGTATGTGCTCCACTGTTACTAAACCCACACGTACATGTTACTGCATTTCTACATAGGATTGGGGGGGGCACACCTGACAACTGTAAACATTTGCTATGACTGTACTGGTATTTGAGGTACTCTGTTGGCTTCCACTTCATTTTGTATTCTGACCTATCATGCAGACTAGAGGCATATCAGTAGAGTACAGATTTTAGGTTTCATTGACCTACATTTCAGTTTCAGACTTCTTACCATTCAGAACTAACATACAACTGCCAGACCTGTTGTAGTCTGTCTGTGTAGGTCTGGAGGGAGGCTGATCATCATTGCCATTAATTGGAGGCCTTAGCACAGCCTTTCGTTATGGTCATCTACACCTGTCCTGCTGGCTGAGGCTGTTATTGGGTATGTGAGCCTTACTGACATGCATGTGTGTGTCCTCTGGACACACATTTGAGCCACCACATGTACTGCAGTGGGATTTGTCACCTTGCCTAGTACTGCCTACTTTGTTGACACCAGTATTTGTTATGGATTTCATGCTGCCCATATAAGTGTCCACTATCTGCTGCCATCCCATTCAACCACCTGATTCTCTTGCATGCTCACATCTATACCACAGATACAACTAGTAGAACATACTACTCCATTCAGCAGTTGAAAGGAAGAGTGACTTACCTTGTGGTTGTGCCAGTGTTGAGGATGATGCTGGAGGGCTGATTATGTCCGATGCACATAGCACACTCCCTATACATGGTAAAGCACAGATAGTGTCATGTCTGGCATCCCTTTTACTGTATGTGTGAGTCAGAGAGAAGTGTCATTCCCTGGGTCCCTACTGTGTCAGTGTATGTGCTATGCGTTGCCTCTTTGCCAAAGCCTGGGCATACTGGGCATGCCTCCTTCTGCCTACATGACCAGGCTTAGGTTGTTCCCCCTTCGAGTCACACTATGCCTGTGCTTGCCTTAGCAATGATGGGGGGGTTGTGTGGCCCTGCCCCATGCTGTTCCTGCTGCAGCGGTTTCCGTATGATCATACTGTGTAGCATGGCACATACAATGAAAATTTGTGTACATGTAGCTGGAGAGTACTGCTAGGCTCCACCGTATATGTCCAGGCACCGGAACCATGACTTGAGCATCCCAAACACACGCTCTGTTATGATTCTGGTTTGGGCGTGTGCCTCATTATGGAGTTCTTGTTCTGGTGTGTGTGTGCATTTCTGATGGGTGTCATCAGCCACAGCTCCGGTGCGTAACCAGCATCCCCCACTAGGTGGCCATATGGGATGTCCCCACTGTCAAATCTCTGGTACAGCTGTGTCATATACCAGATGTGGGAGTCGTGATAGCTTCCAGAGCTGCCAGCAAACACATTCATTATAATGCCCTGGGCATCGCACACAACCTGGCAGTTGATGGATGGAAAACCCTTGCGGTTTATATAGACCCTTCTCCACTCTCCGGGTGGTGCTTTGATGTGTATGTGCATGCAGTCTATAGCACCCACTACCTCAGGGTATTCTGCTATTTGGTGGAAGAGACGCATATTTCTGGTCAACGCCTTACGAGTGTTGAAGAAATATATGTGCTCACTGGCATGTGGTGACATGGCATGCAGGAACTGGTGGAGTACCCTGGATGCTGATGCCTGTGAGGTCCCCATGATATCTCCAGTTGGCCTTTGGAAGGTACCTGTTGCTAGTATTCTTAAGCCTACACATACCTTGGTATCCACTGGGATGGGTTCCCCTCTGTTAGTTCTGTGTGTGAGGCGTGGCCAGCACAGCTCAACAATTTGCTGTAGGATGTCCCTGTCCCCCCTATAGTGCTCCACGATCTCCAGCTCATTTAGCCCCTGGTAGGTTACCCTGGGTCTGTTCACTCTTTTCCCTCTCCTCACTATGGGTTAGTCATCAGCATTCTCATCCTCACCACCCTCAGCCTCTTCTACATATTGATGTATGAGAACAACAGCAGCCCCTATCATTTTGTTTGGTAAAATTTCCCCATCTGTGTACACCACTGGTGTAGAGTTTGTGGGAAAACCCAGAGTGAAAGGTGTTTGCATAATTTACAGTAGTGTGCTGGGCTGGGCTGCTGCCTGTGTAATTGGCTGATTCTGATACATTTCACCTGCCAGCTATGCTAGTTTTCCTTGATTGCCTTCCTACTGCTGTTTTCCCTTCCCATTGCCTTCCCATTTATGCCCCAAGGAGCGAGGTGCATACCCAGTGCTCAGATGTGAACAGAGCTGCTATTTCCTGTTTTTTTTTTTTTTGTTTAAATCCTGGTACATGGCATGCACACCTGTTTAGGCAATGTAAACACTGCTAGGCAGCCTCAGACACATCCCCCCCCTTCCTTAGCTGTGCTTAGCTAAGGGCAAACATGAGCCACAGAGCTCCAATAAGCTTACAGCATGCATGACACTCCCCCTTATGAGGCCATCTACCTCTTATGCTTATACCATGGTGTTGCTGCACCTACACGGTTGGGTGCAAGCTAACAGTGAGGGGAAATCTGTGATTCAGTATCAATCCCCTCATTTGCATAAAACTGACTGCTAATGCATGGTTACAAAACTGACACTCAGCCTTCCCCCTTAGCAACCACTGTTCCATGGTATTGTTGTCTTATGCATGCCATTCACTATTATGGCAGAATGCTGATTTTGGTTTAAAAGCTTATTTCCAACTTTTTTTCTTATTTTAGGGCTGATCCCGTTTGTGCACCGCTGCCTTATGCTTAAACGGCCAAAATCGGCCCCCAAAAAATTAGTTATTTTTTATAATTTTGCAACTATTTACCATGCCAATGGCCATATATTTGGCCATTGGCATGCCTACTACATTGAATACATGCTTTATTTGGAGCTGTCATGCCTCCATTTTGTAATTTGCAGAAATGTATTTAGTTAGTAGCCGAATACATTTCTGCAGGTTACATTATTCCTGCACAGACACCTGCCTACTTCCTGGATCACTAACTCACCTCATTTGTATGGTTTTCAACTGCAAATGGGGTAATTAGCATACAGGACCTATGTCCATGCAGGAATAGTGTAGGAGTGCTTGTGCACGTCTCAGAAGCTCGTTCCTGGATTGCTAATCAGCCATATTGCGTGCAGCAGCTCTTGCACTATTCCTGCACACCGTGCAGAGCTTGCTGAATTCTGGAGTATGGACTTCATACAGCTGCTGTTGCTTTAAATAAAAATGATTCATTCTCGTACTCATAGGCTTGTAGCTCTAGCATCAAATCCTTAGGAGGCAGGAGCTGAAATGCATGATCCGGTTGTTGGATGAATCAGTCCCAGACTTTGGAGATCTCCTGATTTGCATGTATGCAGTAAGCAATAGCATCCCAGCAGGTACTGTTCAGGTCTGTCCTGCAATCAGACAGTAGTCCATTTTTAGTGCAAGACAAACAGAAAAAAAGCTTCATTTTTATGTGCTTGTTCATATATAATAACAATAAATCAGAAACAGTTTAAAAGTTAGGGTGTTCATATGGAGGTACTATGAATAAAGGCTTTACAAGCTTTAATGGAAACTGAAGCATGCTATAGCTAAAGCTAAAGAAATCTCTTAGCTTCCAAGTTTGCAGTTTATCATATAGCAGGTTAAAGGACTGCAGGACCTGTAATATTTATCAAATCCATATTACAATAATGAAATAAATCTAGGAAGTAAAACATTTTTGCAAGGTCCATTGCACAAGAAACAATCCACCTAAGTATGGTTAGGGAACATGGCTTAATTATGTGCAGGCAGAAGCTGTTAATTTTATTTTTATAAAAGAAAATTGTATTTTAGTTTTACACAAGTTCAAAGTTTAATATAAGTCCAAATGTTAATATAAATAAAACACTATTGTTCTGGTTATATTTTGTGTTTAATATTTTGTTTGTTCTTCAATTTGTGTTTGAATGCTGGTATCTCACAATTCCATTGGAGACAGTAGGGTTACATAATTATGCATGTATTTTGACCAGTTGTACCTACTTTTCATGGAACTTTGTCCAGATTTTTGATGTTTCCAGGTTGAGACGTATGAGTAAGGTCATGCTGTCTTTTGAAATGCAATGCATAAAGATGTGACCCATATATTCACTTCCTATTCTTATGCATTTTATGGTGTTATCTGTTACCCATAAACCAATATTAAACTAATTTGCTAAATATCCCAACAATATACTTGCCTGTGTGTATACATATGAGAATTTTCATGAAATCACACCTCCGACATCAGTTATCTCCACATGGGTTAGACATTGCACATATTACTGTTTTATCATTTATTAATACTTTTGCAGTGACACCTCAACATATATGTGTATGTTTACCAATGCACTCAGCATCTCTCAATGTGGCAGTTGTTGATATCCTGTTGTGTGTCACATGTATTCAGTTATCTGAGTGCATTATGTATGACGTGGATGTATTTCAAATGTGTATTCCATAACAATCTAACTCACATACCGGAGAAATTTTGTAATATGTTAAGGCTGGATGTATATAACATTGTAACAAAAACAGTACAGATGGATTAATGCTCACCTTAGTAACACATGAGATACTTAAGACTTAGATACTGTACACAGTATATGGATTTATATTGTTATACATAATGCTGTTTTTTTAGTGTTAATGCTGTTTTAGGAATATTTATGAATGTACAGTTATTGTCATGTTACAGAATGTGGGACCTATGTCAGTCTACCCATCTAGTGTAAATACGACAAAGCATTTTACTTCTTCTGGAAGAGTTTGACTCTGAGGACTCAGTGGGAGGGGGGGCACCAGAATGATGATAATGATGGTGACAATGAGAGAATGGGAAGAGCACAGGCCATCATTCATGCTGACCAACAGTGGTGTTGACCTCCACCACACCATCCCAAAGACCTGAGGGACAAGATCAGTGATGTTGTCACCGATGTATTCTAAATGCAGATGAGTGACATGATGAGCACATTTTTCTAAGATATGGCTTGAGCCATACTCAACTCCTTCTGGGAGATTGTAAGGGAGATCATTTGAGAAGTTTGAGCTCATCAAGGAGGGCCCTCTGGAATGTAAGTATTGTCTATGTGATCCAATCATGTCATGCTCACATCATGGTGTGTTCCTGCTTGGTTATCTTTCAGTTTTAAGCACTTGTTTTTGCACACATTCCATGCTGCAGTCATGTTATTAATATGTACCGCTTGATGCACACTTTGCAAGTCAGGTCATATATGGCTATACAGTATAGTTGCATTGTGACACATGTTAAAATATGTCACTGACATCACATTTGTGTCACATGATCAACAGATTCTGTCGTTTCTGTGGACAGGGTTACAGACATGCTGAAAATGCATTCCTGCACTCTGTATGTGGTTTACCTTATCTGTATACAGTGAACTATGACATTGTTATTTCTGATCCAGTCTGATGTTATATGTGACAGATATGTCTGATGGAGTTAGCAATCTACCAGTGTCATACAGCTGTCCTGCTGACACTTCTCACGTGACTACATGGAAAGGTGAGGACATATGCAAATGTGCTACATTACACCTCTAAGAATAATAACATTCCACCCACATACCACTGCAGTGCCATTCTCCTGTGACTATTTGTACACATTGTTGTTGCAATGGTGATCTTAAAATGCATTTTAAAATAGATGCCATTTCAATGCATTTGCTCTGTTTGTGACATTGGTGTGTCATGAGGTACTGTTGGCACTCTGCACTTGTGTGTAATTTGTAATGATAATTTGTGCACCTTGTAGTATATAGGTTTCTTCTAAATTTATAATTTCTGCCTCTGGTATTAATATCTGCATAGTCTGTCTCCCTGATATATGGTGTTAACAGCAAGAATTGATATTCCAGATTTTTTGTGACAATTTTATAATGCTATCATATGAATTGCACAAGTAATAGATCACTGTATTGTCCAGTCTTGTTATTATGGCAAACACCATTGTATTGTGCCTATAGCTTCTCTTCTGACATGCGTGTTACACATCTTAACACACATGTATGGTTTTCATTCTGTATACTGTGCCTGCTTTGCTTTGTATGGCTGTACATTTGTATTCCCCTAACACTGATAACATACAAATTGCCCCTTGTATTGCAATATAATGAATATTTCTCTCTTTTTAATTTCTCCAAGTTTTTGGGGTTCTAATACCATGACACTAATGGACCTCATTCCTAAGTCAAATTATGATTAAAGTTCATGAAATTAGTATTGTTTCAGTTTTTGATGTCAGCCAGAAGTGCTCTTCGCAGCACCTGCAATGTGCCCAGTAATGACTCCTTCTGCAATTTGTATGAATTTACATGTATTGTAAACATATCTAAGTATGACTGTAAATTATTTTTTATAAGACCCATTGCTCCTACTACTACTGGAACTGTCTGGGTATCTTTCTTCCACATTTTCCTTGTATCTGCCTCCAAATCCTGATACTTTATGACTTTGTGTGTGTCTCTCTCTATGTAAGACACTGTAGTGACTGGGTGTTGGAATTTCAATGATCAATGCTACTTTTGTTTTCTTTTCATGGGCTACTATATCTGCTTTTCTCCTGTCTATTTTTTGAACTGTTGGTAATGAATGATCCCATGTGATATAAATGTCATCATTTTCTATGATGCTTTGTGGCTCATGTTTCCAGTGTTTTTCAGCTATTTCAATATTATAGTGCTTGCAAAATCCCCAGCGCAACAGTCTTGTCACATTATTATGCCTTTCAGTATACAGTCCTTCTGCCATTAGTATATCACAACCAGCAACAAGATGTGTGACTGTTTCCAGTTCTGTTTTACAAAACCTACATTTGTCTGGTTCTCCCATATGTTCAATGGACTTTGCAATCCAGTGTGTACATAGTCCACTATCTTGGGCTGCCAATATTAACCTTTTGTCTTTTGGTTTAAATTCACCTCTCCTCAGTCATTCCTGTGTTTGATCCTGATTTATGTATTTTCCACGTTTCTTGCCTTCTCATCTGATCCTTCACTTTATATTCTTTCTTTTGTTTTTTGGCACATTCAGTTGCTTTCTGACTTTTATCTACTTCCAGTTTGGTTTCCATTCCAGCTTGATGCCGATATGCTTCTGCTAAACTAACAGGAAGTCATTTTAGATGCATTCTCCTTATGTTTTAAAACTTTCACTACATTTGGGTCTTGTGAAATTAGTAGATATGTATGCAGCTCCACAAATGCATATCTATGCATGTAATCATTTATTTATTTTATTTTACATTTGTTGACTGGGCTGGTCCAACTGGATATTTGTCCATTTTCAGCAGAGGCCCGGGGAGAAAAGCTCCAAGTGAAAACATTAAGAAACATTAATAAACAGAGTTACAGATATAAATATATAAAAATAATCAATTTTGAGGCAGCCCATACCTCCTTCAGAATGAGGAATATATAATCTTAGTATGCATTGATTTTTATAAATCATTTGATGAGCATGAAACATCCTTCTTGTTTTCCTGTCCAACCTATCCAACACCTTTTGGGGTCAGTCAGTCACTCCAAAACTGTAAATTAGGACTGGAAGAACAAATTGGTTTATAGCTTGGAATTTGTTCCTAGATGTCAACGCTGTTTTCAGTATTAATTTTAGTCTTCTAAAATATTCCTAAGTTTTGTTCACATTTGTTCATATTTTATTGTTGATCTTTCATCACTTCCCAAATATTTATGCACTCCCTCTTGATCAAGTTCTTTTATATTACATTCCTTTCCTAAACTGATGTTTTCTTGGTGCTGCAGTTTTCCTACTTTAAAAGTTGCTTTTGCACATTTATCAAAGACCAAATGACATTCTTATATCATCTGAAAAATATTTTGACCACTTGCAGTTGTGGTTTCAAATCCTCATCTGATGAACTATACAGTTTTAAATCATCTACAAAAGAAGATGAGAAGTCTTTATACTTTGTTGTCTTTTGGGAGCCAAATTGTAGCCATGACCTAATCTGTTAAGTAGACAGCTTAATGGCTTTAGGGCAAGACAAAAGAGCAGTGGTGACAGAGAGTCACTCTGGAATAGTACCCTTCAGTACAAGCAGAAAATGATTGATTTCAACAATTGGCTAAGTTTCTGGTGTCATTCAAAGGGGATCCAGTATCTGTCTGCCTGGGATGACATGATTGACAGACCTCGATGCTTTGCCAGAGATGGCTGGCATCTGTCACTCCTGGGCTTCCATATACTGGCCAAGGCTCTTGCCACCTATAGTACCTTTTTTAGGCAGTGTTCCAAAGACCAAATTACCATCGTAACAGCTACAAACAAATGCAATCTGAGGGTCATGCTGCTCAACGCTAGAAGTCTAAATCTCAAAATGTACTCGCTCGAAGCACTCCTTAAAATGGAGAACATCGACATTTGTGCTGTAACAGACTTGGTTCATGGCAGCAGAAAGTACCCCTGCACTACCAGGCTATAACTCATTCCACACCTTTCGGCCCCAGAACTTGGACCGAAGCTCCAAAAGTGGTGGTGTTTCCATATTCATAAAGGATGCACACACCTCCAGACTGGTAGCCCAACATAATGCATCAGAGATACTTCAGATGCAGCTAACCTTGGGTAAGACAGCGATTCAGGTCATCGCCTGCTATAGGTCCCCAACCATATCCCAAGACTCACACTCCACATTCCTAAGCACCCTGGAGAATATTAGGGTCCAACTTAACACTCTCATAGTGGGCAACTTCAACTACCCCTCCATTAACTGGGAAAACTACTCATGTACCAATACACTTGCCCAACATTTCCTGGAATTCATTAATTTCAGTTCCCTGCACCAGCTCATTCTTACCCCACTAGAGGTAGCAACATCCTTGACCTGGTCATTACTAACATGGGCGACCGTTGCTCTACACCAAGAGTCATCTCCTCCCTGGTTAGATCTGACCACAAACGAATAACCCTGGAAATCCACATCCCTTCCACCCCCCCCCCCGCAAAGGTAACCACCATGAAAAACTACCCCAAAGCTAACTTTGGGCTCCTAAAAACAAAGGTGGCTAACTTCACGGCACCCATGCAAATGGAGAATTGTTGCATGACTGCCGAATCATACACCAATGCACTATACGAACATGTACACAAATGCATGGATCTCGCCATACCCAATAAAACCAAGACACTCTCCTCCAAAAAAAGGAAGCCAATCTGGTGGTCCCCTGCCATAAACAAACTCTACAACAGAAGGAGGAAACTGATACAGAATAAGGTGAAGTTCCAAGACTGGAAAAACTCCCTTATCAGCCTCAACAAAAAGTTGAGATCCTTCATCAAATCCTCTAAAGCTATCTATGAAAACAGAATTGCAGCAGATAGTAAAGACAACCACAAGGCCTCCTATAGTTATGTAAAGAATCTCCACAGCAATACCCAGATATACTCTGCGCTACTGCACAATGGTACCTCCTATACCGAGCCAACAGATATTGCCAATATACTGGCTGACAGATTCAGTGCCAACTTTACCCCTTCAATGGACCAGTCACAATACCAGTAGATTGCCAGGCACCCAGTATTACTGCTGCACAGGTTAAAAAAAGCACTGTCCAAGGCCAAGGATACAGCTTCTATGGGACCTGACAATATCCCTGGCTGTGTTCTACATGAACTACAGAGTGAACTGGCACCTCACCTGTGTGCTCTGTTCAATCACAGCCTCACCTCAGGCTTTGTCCCTACTGAATGGTGCACTGCTATAGTCATCTCTCGCCACAAAGGAGTGACTACAGACCCTGGGAACTATCACCCCATTAGCCTGACAAGTCTGATATACAAAGCTGTTGAATGCATCATCATGGACCTAATAAACAAGGAGACAGGGAATTTCCAAACTCTGGATCCCACACAGTTTGGTTTTGTGAAGGGTAGATCATGCCTGCTCAACTTGGTCGACTTCTTTGAGTCAGTCACCAGAGCTGTGGATGAAAGCAAGGTGGTTCATACAGCCTACCTTGATCTGGCCAAGGCCTTTGATACCATTCCCCACTCAGGAATCATAGAAAAACTCACTAAGCTAGGCATCAACCCCTATATCACTAGGTGGGTTGCAAACTGGCTCACAGATACAACCCACAGTGTGAAAGCAGCTGATTCCAAGTCAGACTGTCGACCAGTCATGAGTGGAGTCCCACAGGGTTCGGTCCTGGGTCCTCTCCTGTTTGGTATCTACTTCTCTGAAGTCCAGACCAACACGAAGGGACTCTGGCTGACAAAGTTCACAGACAATTGCAAGTGGGGAGCTATTATTAACTTCCCAAGTGATGTTGACATCCTACAGAATGACCTCATTGAGACCAACGACTGGTGTCAGAACTATGGCCTTAAGCTCAATTCCAAAAAATGTGTTGTCATCCCCTTTGGAAAAAAACCCGGTTCCCATGAATTACCACATCGATGGTAGTCCACTGAACACAGAAGGCATTATAAGAGATCTGGGAACACAGGTTGACAGTAACCTCTCTTCTGACCACCACATTGCCACTGTGATCAGAAAGTCCTTCTATGTGGCACATTTCATTACTAAGGGTTTTGCATCCAGGATGAAAGAGGTCATTGCCTCCCTGTACTCTTCCCTCATTAGGCCAGTCATCGAGTACAATGCCCCTGCAACAACTGGAGAGGCTGCAAAAGTACCTCACAAAGAGGATCATAGGCCTTAAACACTTGTCCTATATGGACAGACTCAAAAAACTTCAACGATTCTCTGTCTCATATCACCTACTTAGAGGTGATCTCTGCTTGACTTACAAAGCCATGTCTGACCCAGCATGCTACATCTAAAGAAATCCCAATCCCTCTGCACCACATGCTCCAGAGACCTCAACCTCATTACCACAATAAACAGAATGTGCTGGAGGAACAGGTTCATAACCCAGAGACTGCCCATGCTATGGAATAGACTTCCCATACATGTCAAGTAGAGCACCTCACTGACCCTGTTCAAGAGAAATCTTGATGAGTGGATGGGAAATAGAAAATTCAATCCGGGGATAACTCCAGTTGGTCTACTCGACAGAGGCACTGGGAACTAAGGTCGGGTGGCACGATGCTAGGGTAATCCTATGGCTAGGCTTGTAAAGGCCTCAGGGCCATTAGCCTAGCACACACCTATGAACCTATGAACCTATTCCTGGTATAATAATTTGCCCTTTATTGTGGCTTAACTGCAAAGTTGTTTGCCACTGTTTCATAGTCGCTGTAATGAAATCGATCAGTGTAGCGTATATCTTATACATTTTTAAGCACTCTTATCCATGAATGTGGGATACTGTCAAATGTTCCATGCCATACTTAGATTCCTCCCTGTTTTACAGTTCTCCATTATGACTTTATTCAATAGCAAATTATCTTTTATTCCTTATGACTTTCTTTTATTACCCTTTTGGTCTATTGCCATGATTGAGGTTTCTTCTAATGACTATAAACTCTGTCAGCATCAATTCCAGCATATAGTTTATATGTCGTTGGAAGGCAAGTTATTGGTTTATAGTTTTTAGGATAGTTTGCGCTTCACTCTAGTAGGAGTATTGTTTTTCCTGTTGTTAATCAGGCTGGTGTCTGTTTGGGGTGCGCATATAAATAATTCTTACTCATGGCTAAATTTTCATGTAAAGATGTAAATACTTTTAGCCAGAAGTTAGGTACTGCATCTGGGCCTGGGGTTTTCCAATTAGGAGCTTTTCTTAACTTTGTTTCAATTTCTCTGGACATTACTTCATCCCATTATCCTGTACATGGGTCTATAGTTAACAGTCGAACAAAATTTTACATGGATGTCTCCTCAACATACAACGTCGAATGTCCTTGTCCTTGTAGAGGCATAGCAATGAAAAAATAGTCATCAAAGTATTATAGTCAGCCCATTCACAAAAAACACTACCAAGTATGCATTGGAGAGCCGTTCACTGAACCATGCTCACGTGCGGGGCTTTAGCTCCCACCCCCCTAATTATATATACCAACTCTGAGATCACACTACAGTGGGAAAAGGACAGTTTTCCTTATCCCTGCCATAATGTGATCTTGGTAACAACTACGTGCTGTTTGTTCCTCTGGGCAAATTATGATATTTGTTCTTTCCCCCACTGTAGTGCGATCTTGGAGTTGGTATATATATATATATATATATATATATATATATATATATATATATATATATATATAATTAGCAGGGGGTGTAGAGAGCACACCCCCTACATGAGTAGGGTTCGGTGAATGGCCCTCCAATATGTACCTGGTAGTTTTTTGTGTGTCTTGGCCGAGTATGATAGTTCAATGACTTATTTTTTGTGGATATACCTCTACGAAGAACCATATGTTCAATGTTTTGAGTTCATTGAGAAGCCGTTTGAGTAAAATTTAATTCGTCCGTTAACCATAGACCCTCTGTACATTTGAACTTATTATTATTTATTTACTTCTATCCATTTAGCCTCTTTGTTATGTTCCACATGATCTTCATAGCTATATCTCTAAAATGTATCTATTACTTCTTGTTTTGGTGGCGTTTCAATACTTTTTGCCTTGTTTCCCAATTCTCTATAAAACATTTTTGAGCCATCCATAAATTGCTTATTTTGTATTTTCCTTTATATTTATCTGCACATCTTCTATGTTTTTCTGCCTGTGCTGATATTTTTGGTTTATTTGTGATAATGCATGATAGAGCCTGATCTGTTCTGATACTGCTCATTGCTTTTATTACTTCTATCTTTCTGAGTATTTTTGTTGAGCTCTTCCCTCTTCTATAGTCTTCTAACAGTGACACTTCTTGTCTTAATTGCTTTATAGTTTTCTCTATTGGATACTTCCATGATGCCATTCAGTTTCTCCCCTTCCTTTCCCTTACTACTCTGTGTTTTTGTGGTAAGACTTTATTTGTTATTAATTTAGCTGCACAGTAATATATCCTAGTTACTTCTGTTATATCATATGAATCTCTATGGACAGTCCTAATTACTGTGTTCATTTGTTTTATCAGACCTCTATCTTTTTGTATTCTACTAACTTTCTGTAGTCTCTTTCTTTCATTTATCTTAATATGTCTGTCCAGTTGTATTAAATCAAGCCACTCTTAGGTTCATAGGTTCATAGATTAGTACTAGACTAACTGACCTTTTGGGCCATTTGAAGCCTAGCCAGTTACCCCATGTGAGAATCAAATCCTGCACCTTGTGTCCTTAAGGTAAATACCTTAATCATTATGTCATGTGGGATTTTCTCTCTCTTAGATCATTTTCTTCTAAACCGAGGGCACATTCTTTGTTCTCCATTTCCTGTGGGCATTCTATAGAAAGTTCTAGAGCATTTTCCTGTGCCACATTTTCTTCAGTTTCAACTGAACATTTGTACTAGTTTCCTATAAAAGGCTCCAAAGTATCTTCATGTGGAAACTAATCAGATGTTTCCTGTTTCACTGGTTTCTCCTTAATTTGGTGATCCATTGCTCTATCCTCCTGTGATGTTATCTGAGTTAGATTTTCTACATTAAATCCTTTACTTCACAGGTAATCCATAACTCAGTTTCTATTTTTTTAACTTCTCCATTACTAATCCTTTTCTGTACTTTTCCTCTTTGTTTTCTTATTTATGTACTGTAAAGTTTTCCATGTCCAGTTGCCTTTGCCTGTATTTCTCTTCAGATATGTTTGGTGCTGTTCTTTTTGTATTGATTTAGTTTGCTTTCTCCTTTGCATAAATATTGCACCATATTAAATCTCCTTTTCTTTCCCATGGCCATATTACTTCTTCAGATGTCTCCTTCTCCTGCTGTTTCTCCTCATTTTGGGGACTTGTTGTTTCATCATGCTGTGATGTAACCAGTGTTAGACTTTTTGCACTAAATCCTTCACTTTACAAGTATTCCATAACTTCATCTTCTATTTTTTTTAACTTCCACTTTACTAATCTTCTTTTCTATGTTCCCTCTTTGCAATCTTACTTTTTTTTGTGTGAATTTTTTTCATATCTGGATGCCTTTACCCGTATTTTTCTTCAAAAATCTTTGGGGCTGCCTTTTTTGTGTTGATTAATTTAGGTTTCACGGTCACCTTTGCATACATATTGCACCATACCAGATCTCTCTTTCTTTCCCATGTCCATATTTCTTTTTTATACCCTTCAAAAGTCTGTAGATTTTGTTCTTTATATTTTTGCACTTCTTCAGTCACTTCTTTTTCCAAACATCTCAGGGTTTCTTGGTCTATATAATGTTTTTCATAAATCTGCTGTATTAATGAACACAAATTTTATTTGAAGCTTCTGACACATTTTCTCGTGGAAGTTTTTTTCTTTCCTCTAATTTCTCACTTAATCTTTTTGCATATCTTATGTCTGTAAATGCTGGGCTTCTTGCATAATAATAACAACAATACATTGTTTCTTACTTATCCTCAATAGTTCACTGTATCATTTGTATGGCTCTTTTTTGGCCTATCAGTTTTTGTGATTTTTTTTCGAAAGTTACTTTCATCTGCAACAAGGGAGGCACCCCCCCCCCCCCCATTGTAAGAATGTTTCTGTGTCTTGAGGATTCTGGACTGTCATTTTTTATTTCATTTCCGGCACCAGTGTGCCTACCAGGATTGGGCACTTTTTTATCCTGTGTCTTGTGCACCCAGCTATCTTTTTTATTTTTCAACCTACTTCTGTCAATGATATATGCTATATAAAATACAGTCTATATATCAATGGTGTCTGGGTGATGACTTTGTAAAAAACATGGTCCACCTCATGAAGGTACTCACCAAGACTTGAGGATGAATTCAGTTCCAGCAATGCTACCCTCCTTTGCTTGCTGACTTATCATTTCTCCATTTGGACCCCTATCTCTCCCATGAGTGGTGTGCCATAGTTGTGTATACATGACTGTCTTTTGATCAATTATTTACATGTACTATTGTTATTGCCTTTTGTGAGTGTGCCACCTGCTGTCTTATGTTTGCTTGGCAGTAAAGATGGGTATGTGATATTCAATCCTACTTTTGTTATATGCCTATGCTAATTGCTGTTTAATTGTTGTACATTACTGTGTTGTTTGTAAAATTTGTACATGGACATGTTAATAGTCATCACCAATGCTCACAGCATGTGTCAGATGTTTGCCCTTTACTGCGTGTACCATGCAGGGCAATTGCAGTACATTTTGTGTTGGAGACGCATGCATGTGCAATGTTTTTACTTGGATATACATGTGTTTTTATGTGATTGCTTTTTTCAGACATACTTGTTGCAGCATTAAAGTTTCAACATTAGTACAATGCCTTGGACTTGGTTATTCTTCCAGACTGACATGTTTTCTTGTGGTTTCTTTTTTTTTTTTTGTGACAACTAACACAGTTTCCATAGCAACATCAGCGTCTCACCAATCAAGCCCTTAAGGCATAACACTAAAAAAACACATTTTCTTGTCATTGGAGACTTCATAGTGAGACACATGGATGTCTCACTCACCAGGTTAGATAAGGAGAAAGTCACAGTCAGCTGCCTGTCTGGTGCCAGAATTCATCAGATCACGCATGCACTTAGGTCTCTTGGCAACAAATGCCTTTATGACTCTGTCAAAGCTCATGTTGGAGTGAATGACCTGGACTGGACTATATGAAGAGAGTCATGATTAAGCTCTCCAAGTATGTGTCCTAGGCAGGTATGTCTGTAGCCTTGAATCACATATTACCTTCACTTATAATGATACAACAGTATTGACAAAAATGATCAATTTCAATAATTGGCTTAGTTTTTGGTGTCATTCAAGGGGGATCCAGTTTCTGTCAGCCTGGGATGACATGGTTGACAAACCTCACTGCTTTACCATTGACGGTTTGTACCTGGTACCATAAGGCTTTCAGCAGCTGGCAAAGGCTCTTACCTCCCCCTTAGTGCTTTTTTTAGGCAAAGTCTCTAAAACAAAATTGCCTATGTGAAAAATTGCTAGCCATAACAAAATAAGGGTTATGCTGCTAAACGCTGGGAGCTTAAACCATAAACTGCACATCCTGGAAGCACTTCTATCACTGGAGGATGTAGATGTCTGTGCAGTCACAGAAACCTGCTTCAAGGCCTCAGAGAGTACCCTGGCCTTGCAAGGCTACAATGCTTTCCACATCTTCAGATCGCAAAACGAGCATGTGAGAACCAAATGAGGTGGTGTATCTATCTATATTAGAGATAAATTCACCTCCTGACTAGTTAGACTGGACAACTCCATGGAGTTACTCCAAGTTCAGATTACTGTGGGTAAGACCTTCATTCAAATCATAGCTAGTTATAGATCCCTTCCATGGATCATGATGCTCATGAGGCCTACTTGACCAAACTGGAGTGAATTCAAATATTGCCACACACTCTGGTCATGAGGGATTTAAATTATCCCACCATCAACTGGAAAAACTATTCTAGCCCTAACTAGTGCAAAAGTTCCCAGTTCCTTGACTTTGTTAACTCAAATGCTCTGGAACAAATTGTTCAAACCCCAACAAGAAGAACAAACATACTAGATGTGGTCCTCACAACATGAGAAACAGATGCACCACCACAACTGTTAAATCCCCATTAGTTAAAATCTGACCACAAAATCAGTTGCTTTTGAGCTGGCACTAACATCAGAACTCACAAAGGGTGAAGTCAGACCAAAAATCTTCACCAAAGCAAACTACATCCTCCTAGGGGAAGAAGGTATAAATGCATTCCAAGCCCCACCCCACCTGGAAGTGGTAACTACACCAAAGTTTACACTAAAGCCTTGTACAATCACTTGCATAAGTGTATAGGCTCGGCTGTTCCAAAGAGAATCAAAGCTAGAGCCCAACGTAAAACCAAGCTGCCCTGGTGGACATCCAACATCAACAAACTTTACAACAAACACAGAAAGTTGCTGTCTAAGAAAAGTAAAGCAAGACCCCAACAATGGAAAAGCACCATCCTCATCCTCAGCAGGCAGCAGGCAAATAGGGCAACATGTCAAATCCTCTAAGGGTAACTTTGAGAAACACTTAGCAATCACAGCCAAGGATAACCATAAGGCCTTTCACAGCTACGTACGCAGCCTAAAAGGTAGGGCACAAGCATGTGCAAAACTAGTAACCAACGGTATCACATGCACTGATCCTGCTGAGATAGCAAACCTGCTAGCGGACAGATTTGGCAAAAATTGTACTCCCTTATCTCCTCCAAACCTATTAGAAACCTTGCCCCCAAGCCCCACCTCCACTGTACCTATCTGACGAGCAGATCATTAAAGCCTTGTCTAAGGCAAAAAACACAGCCTCTATGGGACCAGGCAGCATCCTAGGCTGTCTTCTAAACAAACTAAAACATGAATTAGCATCACCATTAAGTACCCTATTCAATCATAGCCTACCCACAGGCTTTGTTCCTGTGGAATGGAGAACAGCAACAGTTATTCCCCTTCACAAAGGTGGGTTAGCAGCAGAAAAAGGGAATTATAGACTCATAAGTCTGACCAGCTTCATCTTCAAAACCATTGAATGTATTATCCTAGGCCTCATAAATAAGACATAGGTGACCAACAAACCCTGGGTCCAATCCAACTCGGCTTCGTCAAGGGCAGATCCTGCCTGTTAAACCTGGTGGATTTCTTTGAAAATGTGACCAGGGCCATTGACAAGGACAAATCTGTGCACACAGCATACCTCGACTTAGCAAAGGCCTTTGACACAATCCCACACTCAGGCATTACCGATAAACTTAGCAAACTGAATGTAAACCCATCTGTTGTAAGATGGGTAGCCAGCTGGCTCACAAACTCATCTCACACTGTCAAAGAGGGTGACTCCACATCAACCAGTAGACCTGTCACCAGTGGGGTGCCCCAAGGTTTAGTGCTGGGCTCCCTACTGTTTGATATATACTTCTCAAAAGTTCAGGCCAAATCTAAAGGGTTGTGGCTGACCAAGTTTGAGGACGACTGCGAACTGGATGCAATTATTGAATTCCCAAATTATATCAGTATACTTCAGGATGGTCTTACGCAGACCAATGACTGGTGTATTAGTCACCGTCTCAAACTGAATGCAAAGAAATGCATCATCATTCTCTTCGGCAAAAATAATGTCCCTTCGCACTGTCAACAACAATACCCTATGTACCAATGAAATGGTAAGAGATCTGGGATCCCAAGTAGACTGCAACCTAAATTTTGACCACCATGTGTCAACTTAGTAAGGAAGAACTTCTACGTAGAACACTTGTTTAACAAAGGCATCACCTCTAGAGCAAAGGAGATTATAACTCCTCTGTACTTGTCACTAATCAGGCTCATAATTAAGTATAATGCCCCTTTCAGCATATATCATACAAAGCACCTTTAGCATTTGGAAACACTTCAGAAATTTCTAACTAAGAAGATCAGGGGACTCCAGCACATGCTTTGCACAGACCGACTAAATTCCATGTCACTATTATCAGTATCATATAGACTTCTTAGGGGAGACTTATGCCTGCTTTACAGAGCAATCTCTGACCCAAACCTAATGAATTTGCTGCACATCCATAAATCAAACGGGACAAGAGCTACCCATTCCACGGACCTAAATATGGCCTGTGACTTGAATAGGATGTGCTGGAGAGACAGATTTGTCTCCCATTGACTGCTGCATTTTTGGAACAGGGTGACAATTCATGTGAAGCAGAGCACCTCTATGACACTGTTCAAAAGGGACCTGGATGAGTGGATGGAGCATTGTAAATTCTTACCAGGGATAGTACCCACAACCTTCCTGGACATGGGCAGTCATTGCTAAATACAATCCTGGGTATTGACTAGAGTATGTATGGATTACATTGAGATTAAATGGCTAAGCTTGAAATGACCTCTGGGTTGATAGCCTAGTAACCTCCTTTGACCCTTTGATATTTCCTCTGGTGTGTGCATTACTTGTGTTCCCTATGGCTCGCACCCATTGTTATCAAACGTTAGTATTGGCAATGTCACTGTGGATGCCTCTTCATCATAATCAATATTTTTTATTTAATTTATTGAGGATTAAGATGGATTCTGCAAGTGATAATGGATGTGTGTGTAGGAGTCTCCATTTTGTGATGATATCCACAACAAATTGCAGATATTTATGGTTTTATAGGACTATTGCTCATGCACATTTTTCTTTTGTCAGTGTTTTCCACATATTACTGGCGTTTTCCTTTCAGTTTGTCTTCCTGTCACACAAGTACATTGCTAATGGAAATATATCTCCTTACAGACAGCTTTTCTTTGGAATACAGTTTTAGAATACTTGTCTGTTATTGCCCTGACATCATTATTTGTTGTGTCTGCATTGCACTAAGAAATGTTCATTAGACTGGGACACATTTGCAAATTATGTGACTTACTGCAAATCTTATGCAGAACTTGGCACACTCTACCAAGTTCCATGAATCTTTTGGAATCTGGTCCACTGTGCTCCAGAGTTACTCTCTGCAAGTATAAAAGCATTATAACATTTTGAAATGGTGTTTAAAAATATAAAACAGAAATAGCTTTATATTGACACCACATAGTAATATTTTCTGTTTTACAAACTAAGCTGCAATCCTAATAACAATATGGACCTTGAAATCTGGAAAAAGAGTCATATCAGTTAAAATTAGGTAAAATCACTTCAAGGACATCTTAATAGTAATCACCAAACATGAAATAAGAATTTGTAATACCTAAGAAACAAACTGATGTTTCTAACATGCCTCTTAAAAAGGCTTTACACAGGTTATGAGACATATTGTTTGAATTAAGACAACCCAACATGAAAGTTAGAAACAGAGAAACAAACTAAATAATGCCATTCTAAAACAGGAGGAGAAATGAAGCCAAATAAGAAGGCATAATATAAAATAAGCATTATATAAAATCATATCTTGGGAAAAGTAATAGTCTGCAGATATTGTTTCGAGGAAGCTTGCCTGTAAATAATGTTATTATGGGATGCCTACTTATGTCAAATTTAGGCATGGAAAAATCAATATTTATTATTTATCATCTAAAAATGTTATAAAGTTTTAAAACATATTCAACAGCCTTGAATAAATTCCCAAAAAGTAAGAAAAGAGAGACCTCATCAAAATGCCATAATGAAACAATGAAACTTCTTCACAACTAATTAATATTTCATAGGATCATAGGTTCATAAGTGTGTATTAAGCTAATGGCCCTGGAGCCTTTACAAGCCTAGCCCATAGAAGTGCCCTGCCATCTTGCCACCTGACGTTAGTTCCTAGTGCCTCCATCAAGTAGAGACACTGGAGTGATCCCAGGGTGAACTTTCTATTTCCCATCCACTCATCAAGATTTCTCTTGAGAGCCAGTGAGGTGCTCTGCGTGACATGTATGGGAAGTCTATTCCAGAGTATGGGCAGTCTCTGGGTTATGAACCTGTCCCTCCAGCTTGTACTGTTGATTGTGGTCATGAGGTTGAGGTCTCTGGAGTGTGTGGTGCGGAGGGATTGGGATTTCTTTAGATGTAGCATTTCTTACAGAACTGGGTCAGACATGGATTTGTAAGTCAAGCAGAGATCACCTCTTAGTAGACAATATGAGAAAGAGAATAGCTGGTGTTTTTTTAGTCTGTCTATGTAAGGACATGTGTTTAAGACCTAGGATCCTCTTTGTGAGGTACTTTTGTGGCCTTTCCAGCTGTTGCATGTGTCTAGTGAGGTATATGTCAAATGGGGCATTATACTCGATGATTGGCCTGATGAGGGAATAGTAGAGAGAGATGATGACCTCTTTTTCCTGGATGCAAAACCCTTGGTAATGAGATGTGCCACATAGAAGGACTTTCTGATCACAGTGGCAATATGGTGGCTGAAGGAGAGGTTGCTGTCAACCTGTGTCCCTAGATCTCTTATAATGACTTCAGTGTTTAGTGGGCTCCCATTGATGTGGTAATTAGTGGGAATGGAATTTTTCCCAAAGGGGATGATGACGCATTTTTTGGCATTAAGCTTAAGACCATGGTTTCAACACCGGTCATTAGTCTCAGTTGGGCCTTTCTGTAGGATGTCTACATCACTTGGGGAGTTCATAATGGCTCCCAACTTGCAGTCATCTGCGAACTTGATCAGCCAGATTCTCTCTGTGTTGACTTGGACTTCTGAGAAGTAGATGCCAAACAGGTGAGGACCCAGGACCAATCCCTGTGGGACTCCACTCATGACTGGTCGGCAGTCTGACTTAGAGTCTGCTACTTTCACACTGTGGGTTCTATCTGTGAACCAGTTTGAAACCCACCTAGTGATATAGGGGCTGATGCCTAATTTGATGAGTTTATCAATAATTCCTGAGTGAGGAATGGTAGCAAAGGCCTTGGCCAGCTCAAGGTAGGCTGTATGAACTGCCTTTCCCTCATCCACAGCTCTGGTGACTGACTCAAAGACGTCAACGAGGTTGTGCAGGCAAGATCTACCTTTCACAAAGCCAAACTGCATGGGATCCAGAGTTTGGAGATTCCCTCTATCCTTGTTAATTAGGTCCATGATGATGCACTCCATAGCCTTACATATCAGACTCGTCAGGCTAATGGGGCAATAATTCCAGGGGGCTGTAGTCGCTCCCCCTTTATGGAGAAGGATGAATGTAGCAGTGCGCCATTTTGTAGGGACAAAGCCTGAGGTGAAGCTGTGATTGAACAGGGCACACAGATGTGGTGCCAGTTCACTTTGTAGTTCATGTAGAATACATCCAGGGATATTGTTGGGTCCCATGGAAGCTGTATTCTTGGCCTTGGACAATGCATCTTTAACCTGTTCTGCAGAATTGCTGGGTGACTGGCATTCCTCTGGTATTGCAATTGGTCCTCTGGGGGGGAGAGGGGTAAAGTTGGCACTGAATCTGTCTGTCAGTATGCTGGCAATATCTGTTGGCTCAGTATAGGAGGTATCATTGTGCAGTAACTCAGAGCAAACCTGGGTACTGCTGCGGAGATTCTTGCTATAACTATAGAAGGCTTCATGGTTGTTTTTAGTGTCTGTCACAGGTCTGCCTTCATAGCTGGCTTTAGAGGTTTTGATGAGGGATCTCAACTTTTTGTTGAGGCTAATAAGGGAGTTTTTCAAGTCTTTTTTTCTACAACAGTTTCTTCCTTCTGTTGTAGAGTTTATTAATGGCAGGGGACAACCAGATTGGCTTCCCTTTTTTGGAGGAGAGTGTCTTGGTTCTGTTGAGTATGGCTAGTTCCATGCATTTATGTACATGTTTGTACAATGCATTGGTATATGATTTGGCAGTCATGCATCTATTTTTCATTGACATGGGTGCCGTGAAGTTATCCAACTCTGTTTTTAGGAGGCCAAAGTCAGCTTTGGAGAAGTTTTTCATGGTTGTTACCTTTGCAGGGTGTGTGGGTGAGATGTGGATTTCCATGGTGATTAGTTTGTGGTCGGATCTAACCAGGGAACAATTGACTATTGGTGTAGAGCAACAGTTGGCCATTTTGTAATAACCAGGTCAAGGATGTTGCTTCCTCTAGTGGGGGTAAGAATGAGGTGGTCCAGGGCATTGGAACTGATGAATTCCAGGAAGCGTTGGGCCAGTGTATTGGTGCTTGAGTAGTTTTCCCAGTTGATGGAAGGGAAGTTGAAGTCACCTAGTATGAGAGTGTTGGGTTGGACCCTAATAGCTTCCAGGGTGCTTAGGAACATGGAGTGAGAGTCTTGGGACATGGTTGGGGACCTATAGCAGGCTATGACATGAATCGCCGTCTTACCCAATGTTAGTTGTACCTGAAGTATCTCAGATGTGTTATGCTGGCCTACTAGTCTGGAGGTGTGCATATCCTTTATGAATATGGAGACACCACCGCCTTTGGAGCTTCGGTCCATGTTTTGGGGCCGAAGGGTGTGGAAGGAGTTGCAGCCTGGTAACACAGGGGTGCTTTCTGCTGCTTTAAACCAGGTCTCCATTACAGAGCAAATGTCGATGTTCTCCATTTTGTGGAGTGCTTTGAGCAAGTGCATCTTGAGATTCAGACTTCTAGCTTTGAGCAGCATGACCCTCAGATTGCATTTATTTATAGCTGTTACGGTGGTAATTTGGTTTTTGGAACATCGCCTAAAAAAGGCACTATAGGGGTGGCAAGAGCCTTAGCCAGTATCCAGAAACCCAGGGGTGAAAGATGCAGGCCATCTCTGGCAAAGCATCGACGTCTGTCAATCATGCCATCCCAAGAAGACAGATACTGGATCCCCTTAGAATTTAGAGTATGTATTAACTATGTGGGGAAACTCTAAGCTCTCCAAAGCTATCTCACATAAAGTTACAAATGTGCAAAGTATAACACCCAAAACATCCATAAAGAACTCTACCATGAAAAACAGAGCTTTGTAAAACTGAGTTATTAACTAAAAAATTAGGATGCTTTAATGGGCTAAAATTAGTTAGAGATCTTAAATCAATTAGTGACAAAAGAATGCTGAATGAAACAACTTATTTTTAAAAGGATGAGGCAGATTCATCTTTTTCAAGTTTTCTTTAGAGATAAAAGGAAGCACTGTAAGGGAAGTGATATTATATCTTTAAAACCTGAACACTCATTTCATCATGAAAATAACTAGCAACTTGAAACATTTTAGGCTTTAGAAATCAGGTACCAACAGAAAAGAATCTTGTCATTTTAAACCACAATTATATTTTAGAAGAAATCTGCAAATAAGAAGGGAGTGGAATTCAAAACTGAAGGCACATGAGATTAAAATGAATACAAGACAGTGGAAATGGCAACAAATGCAGGAATTCAGAAAAGGCTGAAAACTAATATAGAAGGGAAAATAATGGGGCAGTATCTCACTGGTATTGTAGAGGTGAAAGGATGCCATGGTTGAGGCAGCCAAAGCTAGAATCAGAGGAGCTGCAGTCAACGTGCACAAAGTGCCAGGGTTAGTGTGTGACAGAAGAATGCCAAAGAAGTTGCCCAAAACACTGGTGAGACCAGTGGTTCTGTATGACACAGAAATCTGGGCAGTGGATGCAGAGTAGCTGATGAAGCTTGAGATTATAGACACGAAGTGCCTAAGACTGGTAGTAGGATGCACAGGTGATAAAAAAGGACATCAAAGAATAAGTCAAAAGAGTAACATTTGCAGGAATGGTCACACAGAACATATTATGGTGGTTTGCTCACATGTTCAGAAAGCAAAATATGATATCATAATGAAGATATGGGAGAAACAGAAAGAAGGCAAGAAGAGATTCGGATGTCCAACCAAGAAATGGATGGATTGTGTGAGAAAAGACCTGCAGCAGTCAGACATGACTATCCAAGAAATTACAGTGTCTGTGAATCAACAGAAGTAGTGGTAGTTGAAACTACATCCCAGTCCCATGTAGAAATGGGAGAAAGATGCTAATTTTCATAATGATGATGGTGAATTAATTTCTGATATGGTGATGTAATACCAAAGCAAGTTATGGCCCAAGCTGCTGTGGTATTACTACACTTGTTGTTGTGTCTTTCGGCTTTTCCTGGTTAGGGGTCGCCACAGCAGAACTCCAGTCCACTAATGATTGGCAGTAGATTTTTACGTGCCAAGTTGCCGGCCCTGATGCACAACCTTCAACGAGGGTACACCCATTCACGCATGTCTCCACACAGAAGACACTCTAGCTGAGAATCGAACAGGACAACGTCTTACTGTGAGGCGCCAACGCTACCGCAGCACCACCACCGCAGTCTGTGGTATTACTACACTATGAGCTCAAAATAGCCTGACTCTCTTTAATAGAATAAAGCCATTCAAACTGGATGGAAGCAACACTCCAACACCCTTCTGAGCTGAGAACACTCTGTCACTGATGTCTCTGTCACATCTGTCCTCACCACTATGGTAGGAAATCTCTTGCTTATCTTCTATAGATGAATAAATATGATGTGCCACCAAGCAGGCCAAGAACAGCAAAGCTGAAGTGCCAGGTAGCAAATGATCTGAAGCCTTTAAATTAAGAGATGAGGAGATGTTACTGAAGCTCTACCAGCTGTTCATCTGATTTTAGAACAATGAAGAGTTCTAGAAGGTTTGCAGAATGCCAGCAATGCTTTATAGCCATCAGTTGTGAATGTATGTTGAGCTTGCAAATTCATGTAAGTGCAGGTTAGTAATCAAACAATGAATAAGGCAATGAATCTTTAGCAGAGGTCTATCATTATCTATTTATGTATTTGATATGAATTATATGTTGCATGAATCAACTATAGCAAGTTGGTGATGATATCAGCCAATGTCTGCACATGGGCCACATTCGACACAAAGGATAGCGATTCCTGAAGAATTATAAGTTAAACTGGTACAATTAAGGAAAAGACACCTTGTGCAGCCCAGGATGGTAAAGGGAACTGTGCATGTAAGGTCATTGGTAGACCTGTAATGGAAAATGTTAAATGTGCATACAAGGAAGATATACATGAGTAATGTAAAAACTCTGCTTAAATGAATTAACGTCTTTTATACTGTCGGATTTTGGATATTTTCATTGTGTACGTATGTATGTATGTACGCACACACACACACACACACACACACATACACACACATACACACACACACACACACACACACACACACACACACACACACACACACACACACACACACACACACACACACACACATATTGATTTATTGAAACGCACAAATATCAAAATGCAGGTGAATGATGCAGACATTTTGGACAATTGATAAAATAAAAAATCATTAACATTAAATAAACAAAAAAATGAAAAATGAAACAAATAATTTCCTTTTGTGATCCATTAACTAAAAAAACTACCACTAAAATCAGACCTACTTTCTCTGAATAGTATTAATGTTACAGAACTTTTTTTAACGTAAGTGCAGGTCAGGGGATTAGAGGCAGGGCTAGAGTTAGGGAAAGGATTCACATGCATGGGGCTTTGCATCCCTGTACCATGCTGACTGTAAACCTGCTCCTGCCCTCACCTCAAACCCATACATTATTTTAGAAAAATGCTTTTAGTAATGCTAACGCTACACAGGACACTCAGGCGCATATGCCACATACATTATCACACACACACAGAATTACCCTGCCCTTACTCTAACCCTAACTTGCAAACAACCACATGCACTTATATACACACTCCAACATCTAATGTTGAAACCAAATATATCCAAAAGTTTCAGCATTAAAATCACAAACCCACACATAGTCCTCCTTCTTTTGACATCTGCACCACTCATTGATGAGTGGTCCTGACACAATTCCGAGGCAGTTCACTCTGTTAATGAACTGATGATTTGTGTCAATGGAAAACACACACACACACACACACACACACACACACACACACACACACTCACGCACACGTGCACACATGCACACATGCACACATACACACATGAACACACGCACACACACGATTCAAAAAGTTAGTTTGCCTGAAACAAGGAAAGCTGTGCAAGTGTTTTTTGGAGGAGGCAAACAAAAAATAAACGTGGAACACTTAGGTGAGTATATAAGACGAACGGTGGTACCTATCAATGTGGGATCATACCATTGTAAATAAAAATATTACAGAAAATTTCTCACAATAAATGTCATGACCCTTAGCTATAGAATGCAATTAGCTGGCAACTCAGGGTATAAAGGAGCATGCATAGCTTTATTTTTATATATAGTTACTGCATAAAAGTGTAATTTGTGGAGAAGTTGTAACTGTAATGATAGCAAACTTCCCCATTAAGAAGAAATACACAGGATTTTTGCTTCTGATGTAACTGCAACAAAATAAAGAAGCATTATATGCCATAATTGTATTCAGCATACTAAATAGAAATTGAACACAATGCCCACAATGGAAACAGATAATAATTCAGAATGCCAGACTATGCCAGTGAATGCATATGGATCAATGAATTTGCTGCCAGTGAACAATGTACTATAACTAAGCACCCCTTAAGATCTCACTATGAAATTTTTTACAACAGGCTATTCAGTGATAAAGCATACCTAAGACTACTATTATACCCTTAGGGATTTTAGTGAACTATGACACCAAATCTGATCCTACTGCTTTAATTGTTTAAAACTATGGCATGTTGCAATATATATATATATATCTATATCTATATATATATATATATCTATATATATAATCCCAAAAACAAGGTGCACGTATCCAGTCATGGTGCTCGGAAACAAATTGCAAAATATATAAGTTCCAAAACACTTCCAGCACTCAAAAATGAGAAGGCAACACGAGAGTTTAAGCATTTATTGCCAGCACAGTCTGCCCCACAGACCGGTTTCGCTTAAAAAATCGTCATCAGTGTATACCCCAACGCATATGCGTCCTGCTTAAATCATCATACATTTAAAGTGACAGGTCCAATTAAATGCATTCTCATACAATAAACATTATGCCACATATATACACGACCCTTAGCCAGTGTTAACAAATATAACAGACATTTTCAAAAACATATTATTATTAAACATATTATTAAATTGCAAATAATAAAAAATATTGAATTTATATACTACTTAATAGTATATATATATATATATTTAACTCGCAAATAAATATGTAAATAATATGAAACTTGCAGCATAACTAAATAAATTTCTAAATAGACCCCATGTATTGTATACCAAACCTACTTAAACTATAAGAAAATACTAGTTACCTCTACCTAATGTAAATAAATCCTACTAACTAAGGACAACTGACTATCTATTATCATTAATTACCAATGGTTATTAAGACCCGGCTTGAAAAGAGCCCCCAAATTTACTATCCATCTACGCTCCTTGGATGTCAAATATTACGTCTGGCTGTCTCACTACTAACAAGTGTGGTAAGTCTATCAATCCCTACAAAAATAAAGTGTGCTGTAGAATGTACCAAAATGTGTTTGTACAAAGCACTACGTGTCCTTTTGCATTTTATGTCACTAATATGAAGGGCAATCCTCTGTTTTAATGTACAAGTGGTCTGTCCTACATAAAATGCCCCACACTGGCATATAGCCATATAAACCACCCAGGAGCTAGTACATGTAATAAGGCTTGTAATATCATATACTTTTCTAGTATTAATAGATGTAAATGAACCAGCCTTAGACATTAATTTACAATATTTACAATGACCACAGTATGTGCTAACTTTTACCTTGGGTCCAACTTCTTCTTTAGGGCAAAGCCCTTTCTTAAAATATGATAACCACTGCCCTATTGACTTCCCCTTTCTGTATCCAAACTCACATCTGGAATTTAACAAAGTAGAAAAGAATGGATCCATATATAATATATTCCAATATTTGTATATAACTTCCTTAATCTTGGAAGTGTTACTAGCATAGGTTGCAATAAATCTCACACTCTTAGACAGGCCCCCTTTCGGACGCAAACTATCCTGCAACAAAACCCCTCTATCCATTGTCTTAACCTGCTTAAAAGCTTTCTCAATTTTCTCTTTGTTATGTCCACGGGCCAAAAACCACTGTTTTAAGTCAATTGCTTGTCTATCATATTCACTGATATTCGAACAAATTCTCTTAATCCTTTGGAACTGTGCAACTGGAATATTATTGATGGTATGAGATGGATGACAGCTATGGGCATGAAGAATAGAGTTTTTAGAAAAAGGTTTACGATATAATGAAGTAACTATTGTGCCATCAAGCACCTTTGTAACATTAACATCTAGAAAATCAACTGTAAATAAATCAAGCTTGCCAATAAAAATAATACCATACTCATTGGCATTCAAATACCTTTTAAAACTATCCCATTCCTGTAAACTGCTCTGCCATATGACCCAACAGTCATCTAAATATCGATGCCACATGACAAGCTGTCTTGAATATGGAAAACCTTCCATATAGATATATTGTGCCTCTAAGTATCCCATAAACAGGTCAGCATATATGGGGGCAAGAGTAGCCCCAATAGCCGTACCTTTGACCTGTAGATACCAGTTATTATTGAACTTAAAGGCATTATGCTCTAACACCAACTTTAATAAAGATAACAAGAAATCCATCTCAACCTCAGAATATATACCAGATTGTACCATCCAATAATGAACCCCTTTAATACCCCCTTGATGTGGGATACTCGTATAAAGGGATTGTACATCCAACGTTCCCAATAAAGAATCATTAGAAAGCTGCAGATCTTCCATAAGTTGTAAAAATGATTTAGTATCCCTAATTCTAGCTCTAATTAAAGACAACAGGGGTTTAAGTTTAAATTCAAGACACTCAGATAATGGTTGAATCACTGAACCTCTACTGGCCACTATGGGCCTACCCGGAGGATTATGTAAGGTTTTATGAATTTTGGGAACTAAATAAAAATACTGAGAAGTAGGACTTTCCACAGTTAGCTGTTCCACTAAATCCCCACTAATAATATTCTGCTGTTTTGCATCCAAAAGAAACTTGTCAATGGCAGATTTAAACCCTTCACTAGGATCCATGGGTAAAGAACAATAAGAAATAGGATCAGTCAACTGTTTTTAGCCTCCTGTTCATACTGTAATTTATCCCAAATAACTACTGTCCCTCCTTTATCCACCCCTGTTACTACTATATTATGATTATTAGCAAGGGACTTTAGGACTTGACGTTCATCCACTGTCAAATTATGGGAAAAACAGCTAAAAATATCAGCTTGATTAACTTGTAACTCTTGTAACACTAACTGTTCAAAAGTCCTAACCACACTATTGTATAAGGGTTGAAAATTAGATTTCTTGAACTGAAAAGTGGCCCTATCTTCAACTAAATGTAACCCAGATTGATGAGCAAAATGATATTTTAGATTCAAATTTCTACAAAATTGTTTAATATCATTAACAATATCATAATGTGACACAAAAAAGGAAGGCACATAACTCAGACCCTTATTTAACAACTTTAATTCACTTTCTGTAAAAGTGTACTGTGAAAGATTAACCACAATTTGGTTCACATAACTGTGATCATAATTATGGTCCATTATTAATCCCAACAAAACCGGATCTGTAGGGCCTACCAACTGGCCTGAAACCGCTGTTCCATGCTGTCGCTTCCGATGTTTGCGACCTCCCCTCCTAAAGGGGTTCTGTTTTTTTTAGAAACAAGTGACACTGATGCCAACGAATCCCCTTGCTCAGTCTCCGTATCTGTGTTGGAAAAACTAGATGAGATCTCTGAAGCACTGGAAGTGGATTTTGGCCTACGTAAAATAGACAGTACCCTCTTACACTTAGGTCTATTTTGTTCAGTATCATCAAAGCACACACCCTTTTTATTCCTTTTCCAAGAGAACACCATATCGTGTTTAAAGGCATTTATGTCCCATTGATACTTTCACATTTTCCGCCCCTGCAGCTCTTTTATACATGGATACGTAGGCCAAAATCCACTTCCAGTGCTTCAGAGATCTCATCTAGTTTTTCCAAAACAGATACGGAGACTGAGCAAGGGGATTCGTTGGCATCAGTGTCACCTGTTTCTAAAAAAAACCAGAACCCCTTTAGGAGGGGTGGTCGCAAACATTGGAAGTGACAGCATGGAACAGCGGTTTCGGGCCAGTTGGTAGGCCCTACAGATCCGGTTTCATTGGGTTTAATAATGGACCATAATAATGATCACAGTTATGTGAACCAAATTGTGGTTAATCTTACATAGTACACTTTTACAGAAAGTGAATTAAAGTTGTTAAATAAGGGTCTGAGTTATGTGCCTTCCTTCTTTTGTGTTACATTATGATATTGTTAATGATATTAAACAATTTTGTAGAATTTGAATCTAAAATATCATTTTGCTCATCAATCTGGGTTACATTTAGTTGAAGATAGGGCCACTTTTCGGTTCAAGAAATCTAATTTTCAACCCTTATACAATAGTGTGGTTAGGACTTTTGAACAGTTAGTGTTACAAGAGTTACAAGTTAATCAAGCTGATATTTTTAGCTGTTTTTCCCATAATTTGACGGTGGATGAACGTCAAGCCCTAAAGTCCCTTGCTAATAATCATAATATAGTAGCAACAGGGGCGGATAAAGGAGGGGCGGTAGTTATTTGGGATAAATTACAGTATGAAAAGGAGGCTAAAAAACAGTTGACTGATCCTATTTCTTATTGTTCTTTACCCATGGATCCTAGTGAAAGGTTTAAATCTGCCATTGACAAGTTTCTTTTGGATGCAAAACAGCAGAATATTATTAGTGGGAATTTAGTGGAACAGCTAACTGTGGAAAGTCCTACTTCTCAGTATTTTTATTTAGTTCCCAAAATTCATAAAACCTTACATAATCCTCCGGGTAGGCCCATAGTGGCCAGTAGAGGTTCAGTGATTCAACCATTATCTGAGTGTCTTGAATTTAAACTTAAACCCCTGTTGTCTTTAATTAGAGCTAGAATTAGGGATACTAAACAATTTTTACAACTTATGGTAGATCCGCAGCTTTCTAATGATTCTCTATTGGGAACTTTGGATGTACAATCCCTTTATACGAGTATCCCACATCAAGGGGATATTAAAGGGGTTCATTATTGGATGGTACAATCTGGTTTATATTCTGAGCTAGAGATGGATTTCTTGTTATCTTTATTAACGTTGTTGTTAGAGCATAATGCCTTTAAGTTCAATAATAACTGGTATCTACAGATCAAACATACAGCTATGGGGGCTACTTTTGCCCCCATATATGCTGACCTGTTTATGGGATACTTAGAGGCACAATATATCTGTATGGAAGATTTTCCATATTCAAGACAGCTTGTCATGTGGCGTCGATATTTAGATGACTGTTGGCTCATATGGCAGGGCAGTTTACAGGAATGGGATAGTTTTAAAAGGTATTTGAATGCCAATGAGTATGGTATTATTTTTATTGGCAAGCTTGATTTATTTACAGTTGATTTTCTAGATGTTAATGTTATAAAGGTGCTTGATGGCACAATAGTTACTTCATTATATCGTAAACCTTTTTCTAAAAACTCTATTCTTCATGCCCATAGCTGTCATACATCTCATACCATCAATAATATTCCAGTTGCACAGTTCCAAAGGATTAAGATCATTTGTTCGAATATCAGTGAATATGATAGGCAAGCAATTGACTTAAAACAGCGGTTTTTGGCCTGTGGATATAACAAAGGGAAAATTGAGAAAGCTTATAAACAGGTTAAGACAATGGATAGAGGGGTTTTGTTGCAGGATAGTTTGCGTCCGAAAGGGGGGCTGTCTAAGAGTGTGAGATTTATTACAACCTATGCTAAGATTAAGGAAGTTATATCCAAATATTGGAATATATTATATATGGATCCATTCTTTTCTACTTTGTTAAATTCCAGATGTGAGTTTGGATACAGAAAGGGGAAGTCAATAGGGCAGTGGTTATCATCTTTTAAGAAAGGGCTTTGCCCTAAAGAAGAAGTTGGACCCAAGGTAAAAGTTAGCACATACTGTGGTCATTGTAAATATTGTAAATTAATGTCTAAGGCTGGTTCATTTACATCTATTAATACTAGAAAAGTATATGATATTACAAGCCTTATTACATGTACTAGCTTCTGGGTAGTTTATATGGCTATATGTCAGTGTGGGGCATTTTATGTAGGACAGACCACTTGTACATTAAAACAGAGGATTGCCCTTCATATTAGTGACATAAAATGCAAAAGGACACGTAGTGCTTTGTACAAACACATTTTGGTACATTCTATAGCACACTTTATTTTTGTAGGTATTGATAGACTTACCACACTTGTTAGTAGTGAGACAGCCAGACATAATATGTTGACATCCAAGGAGCGTAGATGGATAGTAAATTTGGGGGCTTTTTTCAAGCCGGGTCTTAATAACCATTGGTAATTAATGATAATAGATAGTCAGTTGTCCTTAGTTAGTAGGATTTATTTACATTAGGTAGAGGTAACTAGTATTTTCTTATAGTTTAAGTAGGTTTGGTATACAATACATGGGGTCTGTTTAGAAATGTATTTAGTTATGCTACAAGTTTCATATTATTTACATATTTATTTGCGAGTTAAATATATATATACTATTAAGTAGTATATTAATTCAATATTTTTTATTATTCGCAATTTAATAATATGTTTAATAATAATATGTTTTTGAAAATGTCTGTTATATTTGTTAACATGGGCTAAGGGTCATGTATATATGTGGCATAATGTTTATTGTATGAGAATGCATTTAATTGGACCTGTCACTTTAAATGTACGATGATTTAAACAGGACGCATATGCGTTGGGGTATACACTGATGACGCTTTTTTAAGCGAAACCGGTCTGTGGGGCAGACTGTGCTGGCAATAAATGCTTAAACTCTCGTGTTGCCTTCTCATTTTTGAGTGCTGGAAGTGTTTTGGAACTATATACATATACATATACATATATATATATATATATATATATATATATATATATATATATATATAAATATAGATATACATATACATATATATATATATATATATATATATATATATATATATATATATGTATATGTATATCTATATTTATATATATATATATATATATATATGGTTACATGCTATGCAGTCATATTGTATGTAATTTAAATGTGTGTCGTGGGGGTGCAAGTGATTTGAATGCTGTGATGTGTGAATTTCATATATATCAAAATCTGGGTTTGCTGAATGTAGTAGTATTGTACATGAAGGTAATTGGGGTTCAGTACTAAAGTTTAAGAGTGTGTATAAGAGCATATGTGGGTTAGGGCAAGGCAGTTTTGGGTTCGGGTACAGGTTAAGTAAGGGAACAGATGTAGTGTTGGGCAAGTGTATGCAGGTTAGGGTTAGTGTAAGGGTTAGGTAATGGGATAGATTTAGTGGAGTATTGGTGGATGTGTTGTGTGCCTGAGCCTGCATTATTCAGTGATAATGATATGAAAAGGATTTTTCTAAGATAAGGTGCAGGGTTAGGGTTACGGTTAGGGTTAGGGTAAGGAGGTATTAGTAAAGTGGTACAGGAGTTGAAACAAAAATACAGTAAACATTAACTTAATCTTCTATTATACATGTACTGTCTCAATGGCATGTGCCCATCCTGTGAGAATACATCAATTCTGTATGAAAGAGTAATAGAAACATAATGGAGATACAGTTATATGCACTGCCTTCCAAACAAGCCATATCAGTGATCATTCATCAGTAATTACATAACCACCCTTTGCTTCTGTATATAGCTTGTCTCTCAAAATGATAGTCTTGTACATCTCTCTCACTTAGACAAAAATGAAAGACATAATGTGGCCTCTAATACATTTTAACTTATTGATTACAGACAAATGTACTTTTTTCCTAGAAAACATCAGTGATTATTTGACAGTGGTCATGTAGCTGTCCTGTGTTTTCACAGGTCTGCTTTTGTTTGTCGAAAGCTCATTATTTCGACAAACAAAAATACGACTCCATTTAGCGAAAGTGTACTTTTGTGAATACTGGTTCACCAAACCGGTAATAAAAGCAAAAAATGACACACTACAAAGGCAGTTTTGCAGAGGGCAAGTCCCCCTGCACACCCCCATGTGTGGGGCTGCACCCACCACACCCCTGATACTTTACATATACTAACTCCGAGATCACACTACAGTGGGGAAACAGGTATTTTCCCTTATCCTCACTGTAGCATGTTTTGGTGCTGCAGTATTTCTTTTTGTTGTCATTACCGGTTCGGTGAACTGGTATTCACAAAATTGCACTTTCATTTAAGTGCACTTTCACATAAATGGGGTCGTATTTTTGTTTGTTGAAATAATGAGCTTTTGACAAAAGAAAGTAGACCTGTTTTCACACATAGATGCTTCCTCAACCCATCCCTAAAACATAACTACCTTCTACATGCCTTCATGATGTCTGTGATTAAAATTTAAGAAGTAATGACCAAATGACCTCAGTCATTTATTTCAACTTGATGCTGTCTGACACAACAAATGATATCAATGATTGTTTCATAGGGATCATGTAACTGGCCTCCACTGTGGTGCAAACACTGCCACCAAAATAAATTAGTGAGTTTATATGCTCTTTTCTGATGTGTTATAGTAAAAAAAGCCAAAAACATAGGGTAGTATTTATAGTCATTGTGCCAAGGCATAGCAGGAATTTGTGCAGGCTGCAACAAAACACGGCTTCTGCATGATTCATAGATGCAAGCTTTGCATAGGCACAGCCAATTTTGTCAGTTATGGATAACTAAGGCAGATGAGACAGTAAATGAGGAATGCCTGGAATTTTTGTGATAATCTTATGTAATTGTGCTCTTTTCCCACCTGTTTGCAATTCATAGCCACTTTTTTATGCTTCTCTGCACCATGTGCACATGCCAAATGAAAGGCGAAGTTTTGCCCTTTTTTATCTACTTTGCAAGTGGTAAAGATGCTTGCTGTAGCTTCCAGCCTGACTAATTTCTGTTTTGAGCTGCTTGTCTCAGCCACTCCAAAACCGCAAGTGGCACTCACCTGCTAAAATGGTGCAGATATAGGCAGATTGACTCATTTTAATTTTGCTGATGAAGAGATCCTTGATAGATTTAGAGTGGACAGGGATATAGTAAGGGCTTTAGTGAGTTTGTGTGGCCCACAGATGAGAACTGGGGAATGCATGTTTTTCCTACTGTGTACACCAGGGTATGTATAGCCCTAAATATTCTTATTAGGGAGAACATCCAGAGACAAACTGGAAGCACTGTGGGTATTTCTCAGGTTTCTGCCTCAAGGATACTTCAGGATTCTTAACATACTCTTGGCATGTGTGGATTAGTATATTTGTCTGCCAGTGTAGCCTTAAGACCAAGCCAGAACCATGAGTGCCTTCTGTGGGGTGGCACATTTCCTGAGGCGCTTGGTGTGATATATTGTACCCATGTTTCCATTAGGGCCCTGTTTGTATCCTGGGGGAAATGGTGACAGAAGCAGGAAGTGCTACTGTTATCATTACCTGTCAGATAGTGTGTGATGCATGGGTGCATAGGGAGCTCGACCAGTGTGTCCGCTTAGCATCCAGGCAGTGCCCATAATTCCTAAAGAAGTACACCAGGTGAAATAGGCATGACCTACCTCTGAAAAAAAATCGAATTGTGTAGGGTCCAGTGTTTGTAGGTTCCCTATGTCATTATCAGAGCCACGATAATTATTTCCATGACCTTGCATATGAGACTAGTCAGATTTATAGATGTCATTTCCCAGGTCCATGTAGAGGGATAACCATTGCAACCCCCCATTCATTTGGCATAAAGCCTGTCTGGAAGCTATGGTAAAATAGAGATTCTAGCAGGCCTGGCAGGTTATGTTTTATGCTATGAGGCATCCTTGGATATCATCAGAGCTCATCAAAGCAGTGTTCTTGGCCTTAGAGAGTACAGCAAGTACCTGGTCTGTAGTGATGGTGGTGCTAGGGTATTTCCGTGAGGCAAGAGTTCACTGGGGTGATGGGGTAGGGTAAAATTTAAGCTACAGTAAATGTATTGGTCAGAAGATTTGTTATATTCTCTGGCTCATAATAACTGGCTCCATTCACCATAAGTTTGGCACAGTGTTGGGTGTTGTCTTTAAGGTTGGAGATGTAACCGAAAAAAAATCTTATGGTTGCCGTTTAGCTTGGGAATCTATTTTTATCTCAAATTTGGCTTTGATGGACTCAATTAGCTCCCTGAGTTGAAACAAAGGGAAATGGCATGCAAACAACCAGAACACTCTCTGGTGAGGGCCCATTGCCTCACATATCTCCACAGCATTTTCTTTCGGGTTTCTAGTTCCATAAGCTGCTTCTTCAGAATGTTTTACCTTGCTGGGCAACACCCTTCCTGTTTTTTGACATGATTTTTTTTTCTTTGTTATGCAACCTATTTATACTGGGATTCCACCAGGTGGCTTGTTTTTGGAGGCTGCCATATGTTTATTTTGTATTGGTACAGCTGTCTCTATGGAGCTGTTTACATGATTGTACAGGGTACTTGCACCCCAACTTTCCAGATAACTGATTTATTTGATCTACTACTACACTCCTGAAGCTGCTTTCATTCCCTCCAAGCTGAGTCACTGGAGCAATAAGGCTTCTGTCGCTCATCTAGTTAGGGTGTAATAGACAAGTCTTTGTGGGTTCTGTTCAAGCCGGTTCCGTTCAAGCAGCTTTATTAAGTACAAACACATCAGGACTGTGGATTAATAACTTTAACTTAGATAAACGTATACAAACTAGCTTACACTCATACATGCTCACTCTCTGGCTGCACTCTCAAAATGGCACTGAACTTAGCATATGCTTGCTATTTATATGCACGTTCAGTCCTTGAAACTCTACTCTTCTTAAAGATACAGCACACACACTCTGTTCTAAAGCTTCTATGACCAGACAGAGGATAATGCTTGCTCAGCTATCTAAAAGCACCTAGATGATGCTCTTTGCTACTAAAATCATAGATAGATAGATAGATAGATAGATAGATAGATAGATAGATAGATAGAAAGTAGCGAGGAACATATTCAAAGTGTTTAACTCTAGCCACGTGGCCCTGCACTTACAGATATGTATCCTTTGCACTCATTGATGGACTAATCAAAACATTAAATATGGTTCTGTAACTATATCATCCTGTGCAGTGGAAGTGGAGCTCCATGCCTTCTATGCCCTCAAGTGTCCAAGTCAAGCCTGCTTTCTGATGAGCCACATCAGCTGCATTCTTCCACAGAACCAACTTCTTACTCCACATCAGCCACATTATTCCACAGAACCAATGTCCTATGCCACATCAGCCACATTCTTCCACAGAACTAACTTCTTATGGTTGCATTCAGTTGCATTATCCCACAAAATTAACTCCTTATGCCACATCAGCTGCATTCTCCCACAGGACCAACTTCTTACATCTCCCCCTTGGCCTGTAACTCCAGGAAAAAAAAAGCTGGAATTTATGTAGCTGCATAAAATCCACATTTTTGACCTCCACACACTAAATTAAACTAAATATAGGCTCCAAGGAAGACAAAGATACTGCCTTGGGAATGGAACAACTGGTCTTCTCCTTTCAGTACCAAAAGCAAGGGCTTTACCTGATGTACTATTACAACTACATATTTTCATACCTGGTGCTTTGTTTTCTCCACTATTCTTTTTTTTCACTAAGCTTCTCCAGGGGTGATTTAATCTGCAGCAGTTTGCTACTAATCTCAAATGACAAGCTTGTGCTACAATATTAATTTTAAATGATAAAATTGTTCTAGGATATTATAAAGCTTGTTTTCCTTTTTTGAAGTATTTTTATTAAACATGACATCTTTTAAAGGGTGACATACGTAAATATACAGTAATAGAAATGAAAAGACAGCATGCCAATATTTTCTTTGTTATTTTTATGCAGCATACATTTTAACAAATTTCATTCACTCCAGCATTGCATAAATTGCTCAATCTATGCCATCCCTTAAACCTCTTTCTTCCTTTGAACACTATTCTGCATACTGTATACTGTTCCCCCAAATTCCATTTATTTCTATGTAATTTGCTCCTTCCTTTTTTCTAAAAATCCTACTCACAATTCTTTTACCTCATTTACAATAATAAGCAATTCAGTTATATTTGGTTTAGCCTTTGAGTTCCATTTTTATACTAATTGCTTTTCTTGCAACCAGTAGCATTGAACTTAGTCCTGACTATGCGTGAACAATTCAGATCCTCTACCTCTGTTCAAAACGCTTCACTGATAACCAGGCCTCTCAACTGTTGGAGGTATATTCCTATATATATTCCTATTTTTTAGCTTGATTTGCCCTTTCACATGATTTTTTATCTCCCCTCTAATTACACACAATTTTGAATTTGTTTGGCACAGAAAAAACATACTATACTGACCAATACATTGGTGGTATATACAATTTAAAGAAAGAGAACACACATTACATTTTTCTTTTCAAAAGCAAAAATAGATGACATTGTGCGGCAGGTTTTTATAGTATCAGTCATTAAAGTTTACAGATTTTATGCTGTCATTGATAGTATGCGTATATTTTTGTGGCATTTTATCACACTCATTTTTAAATGGTGTTTCTGAGTAGCTTCCTACAGTTCTAGTGGAAATAGGAAGACGTGAACTATTTGGCAGTTAAATGTTATGCTAATTATTTGCCCAGATTTGTTTGGGGGGTGGCTTGATGTATTGACTTTTTAAGAGCTGTTGTCTTTTGTATTTTCTATGTCTGTAGGCTGAGAATTATGCTGATAGCACATCTTGCCATATAAGGCCAAACACAAGCAACGTGAATGAAATGGTATGCTAGAATACTGTATACCTCTGAATAGTGCAGCTAAATACCCCATCTACTTCAAAGTGACATATACCTATTTAATTAATTACTTGTTTATTTATCATCTATTTCTTAATTGGGTTGGCTTGAGAAACAACAAAAGTTTACAATGTACAAGTATGTTAATATCATTTAGTAATAAAATGAGAACAGTAAACGTGTAATGACATTCACTAATGAAAGATTGCAATGTCCAGTTTATGATATTCAGCAGTGTTACACAATATTTATAAAGACTGAAAAATAATGTTGACCATAGAAAACAATTCCTTACCTAGGACAGTATTTATAAAGGTAGAGGGTTAACAGGGATAATAAGCAAAATAAATAAGGAAGTAAAAAGGAGGATGGATAGAGAGGAGGTCAATATACAAAGTAGTAACATTCAGAAATGTAGAGCAAATTCCATAGATTGTACAAAGTGGAGCAATATTTATAAAGATGACATTTTAGTAATAAATGTGCAGACAGTTTAATTGAGGGTGCAATGTACAGTAATAAGCCATCAGCTTGCTGCTGTGGTTAAACTCGGACAAACTGAATGTTTTTGGTGATCTAGCAGACTGATGCCCAGCCATATGAAGGCAAGAATTGCTCCTTACTAATATAATTACCATTTCCCAAAAAAGAGCTACATAATTTACAAATTACAGAATACAAAATACATGTTAAAAAGATAACTAGTAGGGCACATAAAATATTGCATGAGAACTATAAGAATCAACCAGAGGAGGTTAGAATGGATCGGGAAGAAAGAATGGAAAGCAATTTTTCAAGGGAACAGTGGTGGGACATATGTATGGCTCCAACGTATGCAACAAAATCCAGGTTTAGAATTTTTTCTTGAAAATGTTTGCATTGGAGTGTCTCATGAAACAGTGAATACTCTACTAACAATCAGAGCTAACCAAATCCTAGCATATTTCAAAACATCTTTACAAGATTACCTTTCTTCATTCTGGAACTGCTGTTGCACCAGGACCCCACCCCTTAAATCCTGACTCTCTCTACTTCCTGAATGTATTGTTAACAGATGTTCTCCCCACAGGAATTACACATAAATAAATGGCTGTATTATTTGTTCAAATGGGTTACTAATTTGTTCAGAGGTACCAGAGTGTTAACAGCAATGTTCAACAAGGTGATAGGACTGCAGTAAATGAACAGTCAACATGTACAATACTAATACAACTTATTAGAACAAATAAAAGTGTTTAATCTTGATATGGGTATATGCCTGGCGTGTCTGTGAATATCTGCTGATAGTCTAACCCCATGCCTGTCAAGGACGGCATGATAAGCATAAACTCTCTTTACTGTGCATGATAAATGTCTCTCAAGTGTCACACTGCCATGGACTGTGATCACTGTTGCCAAATCCTTGGGACACAGATTTAACATCCACCTGATTTATCTGAATAGTACAGTCACACTACATTAGTCCCCAGTACTCCTTGGTAGTCACATAGTTTCCCCTGAACTGTTATAGTCCCTGTAGTTGTGTACCTGTAGGTGTTACAGCTTGGCCCATACGGTCCCATGTGGATAGCTTGAGAGGTATGTAGGTGTTACAAAAAGCTATAGGGCACTTGTATACATAAAGTAAGGGCAGACCTATAGAGTACAGAACAGTTCTCCTGTAAACTATATAGCCTATACTGGTAGTAATGGCATGGTTTTCTCCCCCCCCCTTATCTGCATCATAATTTATTATTCTTATACATCAGGTATGGTTTACTTTGACATATGTTGTTCACAAAACTTTACGCTGGGCCTTGTGTTTTATTATTGTTATGTATTACAATGGTTGCATACAAACATACCTTGTTGAATTACCTATATTGTTGGCCTTATGTCATAACTGTTACTGGCATGCTGTTACAATACTGACTGTTTTGCATGCTGTTAAAAAATGACCACTTGTTCTCTAAATTACTAACCTATACACTTTGAAAAGCCTCAACACCACAGCTTGAATGGTTAGGCCAGTTCTCACAGATCCATCTAACCTACCTCAACCAGCCATGGCATTGGGTCCTAGAACATCTGGCACCCAATGTGGAGTTGTCCCTTCCAGTAGTCCTGCACCACCTATGTGTGGAACTGCCTCAGGGGAGGAGGCCCTGCCAATCCCCCCAGGAGCGGGCGCGGAGAGGGAGTGGACACCCATCAACAACTTCCAGGGATGGTGAGCAGGATTGTCCAGGGTGATTTGGACAATCGACTGTGCTGGATTGAGGGCAGACTGGCTGACCTGGAGGTACAGGCTGGCTCCAGAGCCCAGCCCCCTGAACAGAAACCTTTGGGGCCATGTAGGAGCAGCAGTCCCATTGCTGCTGTCTGGGGGCACTTCGTTCTCCGATTCCACAACACCCTCCCTGTCCAAGGTGTTTACCCCCCTCATGTGTCATACACCATCTCTGTCTGCTGTCTTGTCTGTTTGCAAATACTATCTCTCCTACCCAACTTACCTCCACAAATGTACCTATACCTTCCCCAACATTCCACTCTCTCCTTATAAAAAAAAAAAAAAAAAAAAAAAAAAATGGGCATCTGTCTCACAAAAAAAAAAAAAATCACCCCATACATAGATCTCCCTTTCGCCCACACTTACACTGCCCACAATCAATAATTACAGCAATTAATCAACAAAGTTATGTCACCCATACCCCTCCCTCTGGGATGTGAGGCTTCAAATTCCAAATTGTCCACATCCTGCACAGCTGTTGCTTTAGAAGAAATAGAGAGTTGTGGTCCTTTCCTACACCTGTCCTGCACATCCCTACCTGCCTTTCACATTGTTTTTCCCCCTGTTTGCCCCCATTTCACCACTTTCCTATTGCCCCTTTTTTCTTTTCTTTTTTTTTTTGAAATAGCATGAGTTTAAGCAGAGCTAAGCACTGCTTCACATCACGGTACATTGTGCAAACCCATGTAAAACTGCTTAAAACTGTTTTAATCACCTTCTATCTTTATGACACTGTTCTGCACATCAGCAAAATGATCACCTTGGCAAGGACTTGAACCCAAGATCTTGTCAACTAGGACATACTGAATTAGCCAACTAGGCCACTCCGCTTTGAAAAACAGCAGGTGATTCTATAAACTTATCCGGATTATCAGTGATGCACATCAGAAAAAATGTCAGCACTGCCATGTCTCAAACAGCACAGTGCATTAGCCCACTAGGCCACTTAGATCTGAAGTACAGCAGGTGGTTCCATTAACATATCCTTATTGCCGGTGAAACACTGCTTGCACATATAATGGGAAAAATGAGAATGTACTTGGGACCATGATACAGAGACCAAACCAGAACAATGACAAATAAATGTTGCTGGATGTACATGAGGCCTAAGATATCAGGTAGAGCTGACAACTGCACAGACTGTTGTGGAATGTCCACAGTTGTGCCACCTACAACTGGCACAGTTGTCACACAACCTATGTTGTGTGCTGAAGTACTGGCAAGTCAGTACACATTGAGATTATGAAATCATGAAAGACAGTTCAGTGTTACATGTCATACCCATCTGATCACACATGTTCATGCCAATCCTGTGTAACAGACTGTATGCATGCACATATATCTTACAAATACACCTGCTGTAGTATTGACTCTGTAGCTTAATCTGTTACATTCCTAGCATGCTGAACATTTTCCATCCACAGTCCTAACTTCCATTTCAGTGTGTTGCATGTCAAGTACATGTTTCTCAAAACAATTAAATGACTGAGCCATACAATTTTAAGCAGAACTGGTTGCTGCTACTGCAGTCACTGCCATCCACATTAGCACCTCAAAAGCCTGTAGGTCGGGACACACTTCACAAATATGTATAGGTGTCCTAAATGTTGCCTACCACTCTCTGGATGGCACTATTACATAACATTTGTACCAGAGGCACATGCCTCACCTGGACTGTTATGGGTACCCTCATCCTGGCTATGCTGTGACAACAGAGCTAACACTACTCCCTCACTCACATATACAACTTGCTGTCCCACAGTGTGTTCACAATCCCCAGTATGATTCCTGGGTAGAATGCAGCAGCTGCAGTCTGTAATATATGCATCAGTATATTCAGCTACCTGCTACAGACCCAACATAACTCCAAAACACCTAGAACAGGGAATCCACACAACACCCATATGGAAAGTGGTGGGGGGAATAGTCAAGTGGCAGGAACATGTGTCAAAGTCTTGCCCTAGAAACATACACAGCTGATAGACCAGTGGCTACTGCAGCAGCATGCATATTCTGATGCAAGTCACATATGACACTCACATGTCTCCTTACTGACCTCAGCCCACATTGATAAACAGTAAACTGCCACATAATCAGAAAGTCTGTCCACAATGGCCAAACATAGCATGCAAAACTGTAGACATACCACATAAATCCAAACAGTGGACAGTATTTTAACCTACCCTCTCTGATCCTGTAGTCCTAACACCTCGATAATGTCCTTCTCACATACCAGGAAAAGGGCCAAGACCTACATGAAGGACTCAAATACGGCACTGGGTTGCCATGACTTTGGCTAATGAAAATGCAACCCTGCTGTTCTGGATTGGGATGGGAGGGTGACCTAATGGTTAAGGTGTTTGCCTTACAAACACAAGGTGCAGGGTTTGAGTCTCACAAGGGATAATTGGCTAGGCTTAAAATGGCTCACAAGGGCAGTTAGCTTAGTACTAACCTATGAACCTATTGGATGTAATTAACAAGTCTGAGCTACAGACTGGTGCACAGGAAATCAGCTGTTCATGAGCATTACCTATAAAAGGCAAGCTGCTGCCTATGGTACACAGGCCTGTGACTTTCGCTGCGATGACAGACTGCACTATCCTAGCATTCTACCACAAGATTTCTGCGCATACATAAGTACAGCACTATACTAAGTATATAATAGTATTTCCCATGTAATGGGGATGCAGATGAGGGGATGCAGTCATGGGAAATAGGGATTACAACAGTACATGTCTGTGGTAAATATCTTGAAATTACATGTTGCTGTTAGTCAGCTGTCCAGCAGCTACAGGCTTCCCTTTGGCTCTGTCTGCTGTGCACAGATTATAGCTCTGGCCCCTGAGTCCTACCAGCAAGGGTCATCTCATGTACGAATGCTACTGGATTGTGTATTAGACAATAGTGACAATCAGTAGTGCTGGATACAGCTGGGCATATCACATGATGTACTGTCAGTCTGCTCCTCTCAGTCTGTGAATGTCACACAGGCATGGTTCAAACATTGTCCAGGTATCCCTGACTGTCCCTGATGTATTCCGGCTAGATCACTGTGCATGCAACACCTGTATATCATCACCTGAGAGCTGTGGCTAGCATACCTGTTGACCCCCTACAGCAGGACAGCAAATTATAGCCAGTAGTAGTGGGGGGACACCTCAGCAACTGAGTGTACATATTCTGTATGCAATGTAAGGGAATGAATACAGTAACAGATGTTAAAGTACCATAACTGTTTGCTGAGGTGTCTGACATCTGACAGCCAGATTCTCCACAATCTGGAAACAACCATTACATATTGTCCAACTGTCTTCCAGACATCCACATTTGCCTGGCAGTGGGTCCATGTATATCAGGCACATGTACACATTCTGCAAACATCTGTTTACTGTGGATGTTGGACACCCACAAGGAGGATGCCCTACAACACATTTGCAGTGCTGTCTGTAATTGTGTTGCAAAGATGTTGCTGGACTGTCCCGATACACTTGCAGTACCACTCACCAATTTGTCTGATGGTAGCTGTATGGCATGGTACAGGTATGTCGTCCATAGAGGACACACTACAGTAGATGGCACTGATGGTTGTGGACACATAACAACACAGTCTGTCACAGCACACAGGGCCATAACTGATATACCTAGGATCATACAAGGTTACTACGCTATTGGCCCTGAGGCCTTCATAAGCCTAGCCCAGAGTTTAGCCCATGTGTATGCAACTCAGCACCTGATACCATAGTCCAACAGGGACACAGGTGGTGTCCCAAGAGTGTATGTTCTGTTAACCATCCATTCATCCAGGTTTCCCTTGAAAAGGTGTAAATAGGCACTCTGCCTGATGTGGACAGGGTGCCCATTCCACAGCTGGGTGAGTGTGTGGGACACACATCTGACCTGCCAACAAGTCCTGTTGATGTCACACACCAAGTTGAGGGTGTGTGTGTGTGTGTGTGTGGGTTAATAGAGTGGGGCTTGACTTCCAGTTGTGCAGCAGTCCCATCAAAGCGGAGTCCATGATCACCTTGTATGCCAGACAGAGATCACCTCTGAGGAGTGTGTATGACAGTGGCAGATGGATGGGTTTATAGCCTGTCTGCGTATGGTAGATTTTTGATGCCCTGGTATTCCCTGGTGAGGAACCTCTGTGATCTACCCAGCTGTTGCATGTATTTTGAAAAGTACATAATGAAAGATGCATTATAATCACTACTGGGTCTTATTGGGGGGGGGGGGTATAGAGATGTTATGAACCCCATGTCCCTGGATGACATACCCTTACTTATGAGGTGGGCCATGTACAATGCTTTCCTTACAATGGAAGCAACTTGGTGGACAAATGTCATGTTGCCATCAACCTGTGTGCACAAATCACTCTCAACTGATTGCATGGTTAGGATATTGTTAGTACTGTGATAATATGTGGGGACATCACTCTACCCAAAGGGGATCCTGCTCATGTCATGGTATGCAGCCTGAGGTCATGTTTCTGGCACCTGTCATGCCTACGTGACACCCTCTTGGGGGATGTCCACATCACTAGGGAATTTGGTAACAGCACCCAGCATGCAGGTAATGCACGAGGAGTTAGACTCACATATATGGGGCAGCTGTTGAAGGGCAGGTTTCAACATTGTCTTGTAAGTGTGACACATCCCACCTCTGGTCAACCTATCTGATACCGAGTGGAGCACTACTGATTCAAGCCTGTCTGCATGGGACAGGTGTTGAAGGCCATGGATTATGTTCTTAATTTCTCCAAGTCTTTTGGGTTTCTAATACCATGATGGGAATGAGCCCCATTCCTAAGTCAAAGTATGATTAAAGTTCATGAAATTAGTATTGTTTCACTCTTTGATGTTAGCCAAAAGTGCTCTTCGCAGCACCCGCAATATGCCCAGTGATGATTACTTCTGCAATTTGTACGGTTTTACATGAAGTGATAACCTATCTAAATACGATTATAAATTGCTTTTTATAAGACCCGTTGCTCCTACTACTATTTGAACTGTCTGGGTATCTTTCTTCCACATGGCCCTTGTTTCTGCCTGCAGATCCAGGTATCAGATTACTTTGTGTCTCTCTGTACGCAAGACACTGTAGTCGCTGGGTGTGGCAATTTCAATTATCAATGCTATTTTTGTCTTCTTTTTTTGGACCACTATATCTAGTTTTCTAGCATCTATCTTTTGAACTGTTGGTATTGGGCGATCCCAAATGATATAAACCATAATTTTTGATGATTCTTTGTGGCTCATGTTTCCAGTGTTTTTCAGCCACTTCAGTACCATAATGTTTGCACAATCTCCAGTGTAACAGTCTCACCACATTATTATGCCTTTCAGTATAAAGTAGCTCTGACATTAGTGTGTCACAACCAGCAACAAGGTGTGTGACTGTTTTTAATTTGGTTTTACAAAACCTACATATGTCTGTTTCTCCCACATGTTCAATGGACTTTGTAAATCAGTGTATACATAGCCCACCATCTTGGGCTGCCAATATTAACCTTTCATTTCTTGGTTTGAATTCGCCTCTCTTTAACCATTCCTGCGACAACATGAGGCTCTTCCAGAAGTTTTCTCTACCTGCAACTATATGTTTTTTCCACATTTCTTGTCTTCTCATCTTGTCCTTCACCTTATATTATTTCTTTTGTTTTTTTGGCACATTCAGTTGCTGCCTGGTTTTTATCCACTTCTGGTTTTATTTCCATTCCTGCTTGATGTTGATATGCTTCTTCTAAATTAAGCAGAGACATCATCTTAGATTGATTTTCTTCATGTTTCAAAACTTTCACTCCATTTGGATCTTGTGAGGTCAGTAACTATGTGTGGTGTCCCATGACTGCAGATCTATACATGTAATCAATTTCAAAGAGGCCCATGGATTACCTTTGTGGGTAGTACCATGGCCTTTCCAGTTGGTGCAGATATCTGGATAGATACATACCACACAGGGCGTGGTTGTAATTTATTGGTCTACTGACTGAGGACTATACAGAGGTAATGACCACCTTTTTTCTGGATGCAATCCCTTTATCTATGAGGTGAACCATGTACTAGGCTTTTCTGACCACTGCCGCTACATGATGGTTGAGTGCGACATTGTTATCAGCCTGACAACAAACAAATAAAAAATCTAAGTCCTCCTCACTTAAGGTCCACTGCTATAAAACCAATGTAATATGGAGAAAAAGTAGTAGATGGACCACCAAACCAAGCCAATATTTTTAATATAATCCAAACAAAAAGATAAGCACTTTCGGGTCGAAGCCCTTCATCAGATCATCTGATAAAGGGCTTTGACCCGAAAGCACTTATCTCATTGTTTGGATTTTATTAAAAATATTGGCTTGGCTTAGTGGTCCATCTACTACTTTTTTCTGCATATTTTTATCAACCTGAGTACCCAGGTCTCTCAACACTGATTGTATGTTTAGAGGGTTTCCTTTGATGTGGCAAACACTGGGGCCATGTCCTTACCGAATGGTATGATGGTACAGTTTTCTGCATTTAGCTTGAGGCCAGGACCTTGCCACCAGTCCGCACTTGGTGTACAATGCTGTTACAGTGTGTTAACATCATTTGGTGGCTCAGTGACAGACAGCACTCACCTTACATGTACCACAGCCTTGGTCAGTACCTACAAATGTGGGTGGTGTGGTTAGCATTCATGCCTAGATACATGTGGGTTATTTAGGGGCAGCAGCTACTCACAGGGCCTCAACAGGTATACATATTGCACACACATAGGCAAGACAGACTAGGGTTACCACCTTATCAAATGGAGAATGTGGGACACTTCATGTAAAATCGTGACTGATGCCAGGACAAACCATACACACAGCAAGTGCAAAGGACAGGACCTGTCATTTTTTGCAAATACAACAGCTTATTTTTGTAGCATTTGCCTAGATCATGCTATTTCTCATAACATTAAGGTGTTTGTGATGTAAAATCACTGCTTTATGCAGCTGTCTAACTAAAACGTTTAACATCTAACCTATTACGTATTAAAATCAATTGTATGTTCTATATTTTGTTCTCTCATTTACTGCATTCTATTGTACTGTGGAGCTTTTCTCCCTGGGCCTCTGCTGAAAATGGATCTGTGTCCAGTCGGACTTTCCCAGTAAACAAATGTAAATAAAATAAACTATTACACAAATGTAGGAATGTTTATTGCACTATACTTGTGGGACACATGTATTGGTTAAGTTGTCCTCACAGGATACACCTGTCCAAACATGGACTATAACATGCACAGTGGGGACAGGTGGTGGCCCTTACACAGCCATGCTGCTGCAAGGGGATATACAAACACACACACATACACACACACACACACACACACACACACACACACACACACACACACACACACACACACTCGTGAACTGCCCTTGTTGAGAGTTGAGAGTAGAACTCCTACCTGTCTAGCTGTACATACTATAGCACTACATACATATCACATGCGCCATGGAGCTTATATGTTTTTGCAGTGTCTGACTATTCGGGTGGATGAAATCTGCAGGTGCTGTAAAGGTTGTCAATGGGGGATTTAATAGGATTGCACAGACCCTTAAAATGGTATAACCATCGCACATACACAGGCAAGGCAGTCACACTGCTTCAAGGAGATATGCATACACACACACAGTTGCCAGTGTTGACATTAGAACCCCTACCTATTGAAACTATAGTACTACATGCACATTGCATGCACCACAGTGCTATTGTGTTGGGAGTATATCTAAGTGTGCTTCTAAGGTGGATGACATTAGTAGGTCCTAAATGGGTTGGCAGTGGGAGGGTTAACAAGTTTACTCAGGCCCTTAAAATGGTATAACCATTGCCCACACACACACACTGGCAAGACAGTCACACTGCTGCAAGGAGATATGCCTATATACACTCATATGCTCACACAGTTGGCAGTATTGAAATTAGAACCCCTACCTATATATACTATAGTACTATGTGCATATTGCATGTGCAGCAGAGCTGCTGTCTTGGGAGAGTGTCTAACTGTACTTCTAAGGTGGATGACATCAGTATGCTCTAAATGGGTTGCCAATGGGGGGTTAAGAGGCCCTTAAAATGGTATAACCATCATACACACACACACTGCTGTAGGGGATATGCTTACAAACACACACACTAAGTTGCCATTGCTGGGATTAGAGCCCCTACCTATTTAGTTGTATACACTATAGTGCTACATACTTAAGACATATACCACAGACCGTAGGTGTCTGGAAAGTGTCTAAATGTGCTTCTAAGGTGGATGACATCAGCAGGCCCTCTGAAATAAGCCATGGGGGTTATCAGGTAGGCACATGCCTTAAAATGTATTGGCATTGCACACACATAGGCAAGACATACACACTGCTGCAAGGGGATATTCTTACACACACACACACACACACACATATATACTCACTGAGTTGCCATTGCAGGGATTAGAGCCCCCTACCTATCTGGTTGTATACACCATACTGCTATGTACTTACCGCATGTGCCACAGAGCTTATGGGTCTGGGGAGTGTTTAACTGTGCTTCTAAGGTGGATGACATCAGCAGGCCCTGTGATGTAAGCCACAGGAAGGATAACAGGTGGGCACAGCCCTTAAAATATATTGCCATTGCACACACATAGGCAAGACACACACCCTACTGCAAGGGGATATTCTTACACACATGCACTGAGTTGCCATTGCTGGGATTAGACACACTACCTATCTAGTTGTATATACTGTAATGCTACATAGTTATCACATGCATCACAGAGCTTTTGCATTTGGAGAGTGTCTGCCACTGCTGTTGGGGTGGATGACATCAGCAGCTGTTGACAGGGATGCCACTGTTGTGGAGAACACTGGTCACAAGACCATAAAATGAGTGACCATTGCACAGACATAGGCCTATTGGGCATGTGTGCACTGCTGTATGTGGAATATCTACACAAACACACACAGTGGCTGATGCTAGATTATAACTCCTACCTACCTACCTACTATTACACACTACAGTTCACTATACTAATTGCATGCCCCACTGGTTAAACTTGGTGTAAGAGTGGCTGTAGCAATACATCACTATATATGCTTTTCTGTGTGTGTGTGTGTGTGTGTGTGTGTGTGTGTGTGTGTGTGTGTGTGTGTGTGTGTGTGTGAGTGCACGTGTGTGTGTGTGTCTTTCTCTCTCTCTCTCTCTCTCTCTCTCCCTCCCCTATCTCTGTCTCTCTATATATGATATATATATAATATGTTACATATATATATATATATATATATATATATATATATATATATATATATATATGTATCTATATAAAACTCTATAGATCCATACGTATCTTATATGTCCCACATACTGATAGATTAGGACAATCATGTCTGATGGGGATAGGGAGAGACAGTTATGTATACATAGCTGTCTGTATGCACAGAGATATCTGGACATTTCAGTTCTATAGTCAGATGTGCCATCAGAGATGGGCTGAAATTAGCTAAGTGTAAGGAGCATGTTCAGTGTGACCATTGGTATGTACAAGAGGACTCCAGGCCAGACTTAACTATGCTCCAGTCTGGGAGTTTTTGTGCTATAGACAATTGGCTGCTGCACCTGATTAAACAGCCCAGCACCTCCCTGATATGATTCCCGAGGGATGTCTTGGCTGTCTGCTGTCTGTAATATGTCACTCATATCTAGAGTGTGTACTGAGTGTATTAGACCGAATAGAATTTTGCATCATATGTCTGGTACATTTTACATACTAATGTGATTTCCTGGTACATCAGTGAAAGATCATTGCAGATTGAAGTGAGGAACTGCTGACAGACATTTGGGTTACTGACTCCATACACTTCCTGGGATCCATGCTACTGCATGAACTATTCTATTCTGGACTTTCTACACTTGTCTGGCCATTAGTTCCTCCTTTTCTTTATATGTGGGCCTTTGTCCTGCCATGCTCCAGTTCCTGGCTTTCTCCGCATTGGTTGTTCTATGTAGTTGTAGGTATGCTGTGACTGGGGTATATGATGTAACACAACATGCAGGGTTACAGACTTCACTCCTCTGAATGTGCCTGTTTTGCAGAATGTCCAGTCTTGTACCCCATATGTCTGCTGTGGTCCTCAGACAGTTTGTGTTGTACTGTTATTCTAAGGCTACATGGTGCCCATACCTCTTAACCTGTTGGAGCCAGAGATCTGGACAAAGCCATGTATAAACGTGGGACACAGACACAGGCACAAACATAGGTACAACTGTTTCATATTGCTCTTACAAAATTACACAGTTGGTAGAATTCAGATTTAGTATTAACATATATGTTCTAATGGGTATGAAGTGTGCATCTCAACTATCTGTCATTATTTTCTCATGTCGACCTTTGTTGATTCACCAGTAGTTTGCAAGAAAAATGCAATGTTATGTAAAACAGACCACATATATGAGGCAAAAATGAGGACATTCTGTGACACTGTTACATTTGAGGGGTATGATGGTGCCCACAGACTTGTTTTAAGTACTGACACAGTTACATGACAGCCTTGCCATCTTGCTGCTACTCTGACATGTTACAACCTGCTGTTCTGCTAGCCACCATCTAGGATACTCAGAGCTCTGTACTGTCCATATCTGTGGCCCCCTGTCCCTCCATTGTCTCTGGCTTTGTCCAGCTTTCTTGCAGTAACAAATAGTGACATATGGACTGTCTGTAGAACTCCTACCATAGGTGTAGCTTGTAGCTCACATGCAAAATAGTAGGCGCAGCTAGTCTCGAACCATGAGCACCATCAACCGTGGTAATGTACATAGCCCACTAAGCCATGACAGCCACCAGACAGTACACTGTCTTGACACTATCAACCATAGACATACATAGCACATTGACCCCTGCATATTGTGGAAATGAAACATGTCACCAGGTTGATTGGGACAGCCCTGGTATTGTGTGGTCTGCTGCTATTACCTTGCAAACAGAATTTACTGCAGTTGTACATGAACATGGGTGTGCTGGGGGTAGGTAACTCTAGCATTAACAGTCAAGCATCTGTCCTATGACCTCACTGTTTGTAATTCCCTCACAATGTGAATATGTTTTGCTGGTTTGGGGCCTACTGCATAAATGGGGTGGTCACTATTGGGCAGACAGTTCCTGTTGTCCCACATAGCTATCGGTTGTCTGCAGCTATCTGGGTGGCCCATTCTATGTATTCCCTTGCATGCATACACCAAGTCCATACCTATGCTACCATAGTGTAGTACCCCATATATTTGTTGCAACAAAGAGTGACTTACCTCATCCTGCAGCAGTGGATATAATGGTGTTTCAGTGCTGACTCTGTCAGATGCATGCAGTACACAGCCAATACATGTTCAAGTACAGGTTGGGTGTTGTGGCTGACATCCCTTTTAGTATGTATGTGATTTGGAGTGAGGTGTCAGTCCCTAGGTCCCTAGGTTGTCAGTGCATGTGCTATGCATTGTCTCTTTGCCAAGGCCAGGGCATACTGGGCATGCCTACATCTGCCTACAGGGACAGGCTCAGGGGCTTCCTCCTCTGAGTCCTCATGTGACTGTGGGGACCTTGGCACTGTTGGGAGGCTGTGTGTCCCTTCCCTGTGATGTTCCTGCCACAGTTGTTTCCACAGGATCATATTGTGTAGCATGGCACATACTGTGAACATGTGTGCACATGTGGCTGGAGAGTACTGCAGGGCTCCACCAGACATATCAAGGCAGCACAACCGTGCTTGAGCAGCCCAACCACATGCTCTATGATGTTCCTAGTTTGTGCGTGTGCCTCATTATGTCATTCTTTGGTTGGTGTATGTGCGTTTCTGATGGGTGTCATCATCCACGGTTCCAGTGCGTAGCCAGCATCCCCCAGTAGATGGTCATATGGGGTGTCCCCTGGCAAACATCTGGTACAGCTGTGATGCATGTCAGATGTGGGAGTCGTGATAACTGCCAGGGCTGCCAGCACACACATTCATGATAATGCCATTGGCATTGTCCACAACCTGGCAGTTGATGGAGTGATACCCCTTGCAGTTGATATAGACTCTACCCTCTTCACCAGGTGGTGCTTTGATGTGCCCATGAGTGCAGTCTATGGCACTCAGTATCTCAGGGTAGTATGCTACATGGTGGAAAAGAGGCATATTGCTGGCCCTCTCCTCAGAGGTGTGGGGTAAATAAATGTGCTCACTGGCATGTGCTTGCATGGCATCCAGGAAATAGTGGAGTACCTTGGATGCAGATGCCTGTGAGTCCCCCATTATGTCCCCAGTTGGTCTTTGAAATGTACCTGTAGCTAATATTCTAAGTGCTAGACATAACTTTGTTTCCACTGGGATGGGTTCCCCTCTGTTGGCTCTGGGTCTGAGTAAAGGTGGCAGAGCTCAGTTAGTTTTTATAGTATGTCCATGTCCACCCTGTAGTGCTCTATAATCTCCAGCTCATGTAGCTCCTGGAAGGTTACCCTCATCCTGAACACTCTTCTCCTTCTCAGTCTAGGCCTATGGTCAGCATCAGCAGCAGCACTGATCTCAACATCCCTCGCATACAGATGTAGCAGAGCAGCAGCAGCCCCTATCATTTTGTCAGTTAAAATTCCCAAATGTATACTGCAATGCAGAGTATGTGGGAAAAATCAGATTGTAGGGTGAATAAATACTTTATAGTGGTGTGCTACAGATGCAGCCTGTGTGATTGGCTCACTGTGATGCATTCCACCTGACAGGTATATCATTGAGGGTTTGAATGGGCCAGTGTCTGTAGAACAGGGCTTATCAGTCATTTCTACTTGATTGGCTTCCCCTAGCTATTTCCATTTTTTTTTAACGCACTGGGGTGTGGCTCACAAACCCATGGTGCTAGTGTAAATAGTGCTCAGCAGTTTGGACCCTCCCTGTGCATGGGCACACTCAGCTTTTCTTAAACCAGCTAAAACATGTGCCACGGGGCTAAACACAGCTCAGCAGTATGGGACACACCTCCATGCTTAGCAGTGCTTAGCTAAGCAACAAACAGGCGCCGCTGAGGTCCAGTCCACTTACGCATAGCGTGACACGCAACCTTTTGATGTCAGCTGCCTGTTCTAGTACTACCTATATGGTTCTAGCCCTACCATGGGTTGTATCTGCGGACACAGTGGCCCTTTTTGCTATTCAGTAACCCCCAGCTCATTTACATACAGCTAATTGAGCATACCCTGGATACTTTATTACTCCAGGGCCTGCCTCCATAGCAACCACTGAAACCTGTCATTGTAAGACTCTACATGTTGGACACTATAATGCAATTTTTTTTGAAAATGTCTAATTTTAATTTTTTACACTTTTTAATACATTTTTTTTTTGCATAATGGCATGTTTGCAGGTAGCTGCGCACCTCTCAAACATAATATATGTATTAAAAAATAAATAATTAAATTTTATTTTATTCATTTGCATTGTTTTTTGGACTCACTGGCCATGGTTATGGCCATTTGAATGCCTAAAGTGCAATTTCCGCACTTTTATTTTGCCTTTTGCAGCCCCTGTTTAAATTTTACATGGTTTCTGTCCGCCTACATTTCTAACACCAACACGACACGTACCCAAGTGCCTTTCTGCTTATTGGATAGCAAAGCAACCTCATTTGTATTGATTTCACCACTTTATGAGGTGATTTGAATTCTATGGACACTTCTGTGTCCGCATGCTCGTGCACACCCCTCCTCCTGTTTATTGGATCGCTCGGCGGCCATGTTCCTTGTCGGGGCCATGCCACTATGCCTACATGGAGAATCTCTCCATGTAGGCTTTATTGAATTCCCTCTAGGTCTTTTCAGAGTAATGCACCACTGCATTTGTGATGGTGTGGGGCCTAAAGTATTTAAAATTGTCAGTAAAAGTAATGGTACTCTTAGCATATGGTGAGGGAATAGTTCATGCAATACCTTCTGAAGTGAAGTGATTGAATTGGGTGATGGAATGTTAACCACTGCTATTTGTATGAAAGTATGGTTACCTACCAGAAAGTGAGTCATTATTTGGGGTTAGCTTGAGTGATCTATAATACTTCAAAGCACATACTGCTTTTGATTACCTGTCTTCTTTCCTGGTCAAACATCACTATGCAAGGAGATGTTTGCTTTGATATAGTTTGAAGTGCAAAATGATCCTTTTGTCACAGCTTGGCAAGAGTGAGAATACAAGCCTGTTCTGTTATGATACAAATGTCCAAAGTGGATCATTTTTTATTTACACTATTAATGTTAATAAATGCAATTTTCAGATTTTGTGCTTAATTATGTTATTAAGGCCTATTGTACCCATTGTTAGGGGCATGGATTTAGATGCATGTCTCCTGAAAAGTTAAGTTTCATTATAACATAATCCAGATGAGTTAGCAACTTTCTACGATAGCATATACTGCATCTTAAATATTATAAACACATTATTTTAGTGTGGAATTGTTTTCTGATTATATAGTTTAGGTTTTGCAAGAGTTGTTCTATGTTTCTAGGAGAGAAACTTCAGAAGAAGTGGATGTGCCTCCAGTTGCAGGAATACCATTGCTGTGGTGTTTGGTAAATAGGGAGAGTGAACATGATGTATGCACATAAAATTAGGATAGATATCAGATTAGTAGTGGAAGAAAGTTTATTTGTTAGGGACATTTTGAATTTTCTAGCGTTTTCTGCTTAATAATGAAAAAGTTTGTTGAGTGTCAGGGAATGAGGTACCAACTTAACTGAGATGAGTGGTAGTGAGGAAAGCTGAGTGTCTCAGAACGGGCAGTTAGAGAAATGAAATAAGTAACAAGGTTATAGGAATGAAGAAGGGGTAGGCAAGCAGGGTTAGAGGTCGGATGATGACGAAGGAGTAAAGATGGAGTGGCTATAAAGAAGGAGGATTCTTAAATGAAAATAATGGGAAGACATCCGAGTAAACTGAGTTTGAAATGAGTGAATTGTAACTAAAAGTATCCAGCTGTCTGACTCTGTGCTGTAGGTAACAAAGCATACAGTTTTGTCTGCCTCTAAAAGTTATGAAAGGAATTTTAGAGTAGTTATGACAACCAGAAGTTATGAGAGTTTTGCAGCTATTAGTAGTGAGAAGGAAAATAGCTGTGAAATGAGTAGATTAATAGGGTCAGACACAGTTACTACTGTTCAGGATAATGACAGGCTGTATTAAAAGCAGTGCTTAGGATCACTCTAGCTGCCACCAAGAGCTGTGACAGGGAAGTAGTGTGCAAAACCTGTGAAGGAGTAATGTGCATGGCTACTGGTTCATAGGAGGAGTGGTAGGTGTGAAGGAGTAACATGCAGGGGTACTGGTTCATAGGACTGGTAGGTGTGAAAAAGTAATGTGCAGGGGTACTGGTTTATAAGAGTGGTAGGTGTGAAGGAGTAATGAACAGGGGTATTAGTTCATAGGAGTGTTAGGTGTGAAGGAGTAATGTGCAGGGGTACTGCTTCACAGGACTGGCAGGTGTGAAGGAGTAATGTGCAGGGCTACTGGTTTATAAGAGTGGTAGGTGTGAAGAAGTAATGTGCAGGGGAACTGGTTCACTGAAGTTGTAGGTGTGAAGGAGTAATGTGCAGGGGTACTGATTCATAGGAGTGGTAGGAGTGAAGGAGTAACATGCAGGGGTACTGATTCATTGGAGTCATAGGTGTTAAGGAGTAATGTGCAGGGGTACTGGTTCATAGGTAGGTGCGAAGGAGTCATGTGCAGGGGTACTGACTCACAGGAGTGGTATTTGTCACTGTAGGTGTGAAAGAGTAGTGAGCAGGGGTACTGGTTCACAGGAGTGGTAGGGGTGAAGGAGTAATGTGTAGGGGTACTGGTTCACAGGAGTGATAGGTGTGAAGGAGTAATGTGTAAGGGTACTGGTTCATAAGAGTGGTAGTAGAGTTCTTGTGCCTACAACAGCTGTGAAATAAAAGAAAGGGAGGTAGTAAATGGTATAAGAAGTGGGGCTCTAGTTTCAACCAAACTAACACTGACAATGAATTATTAACTGTCCACAGGAGAGGTAGTATGGAGCATGACCCTTGCTTCACCCAGCGCTAGGACTGAAAAGTACTTCTTAGGAGTGGGTTGGAGAGGTCTTAGTAAATGATGTGAAGGAAAAGGTTGTGCTAAGGTCATAAAGGTGCCAACCGCTTTTTCTAGAAGACAGCATTTGGTCATATATAGAAGAGATTTACCTTTCACGGGTTGCTACTGGTAATAGATAGAAGAGTATCACCTGTCACCAGGACAGGAGTGTGAGGAAGTGCTGAGGAATAGAGTGGAGACAGACGTAGAGTAGTGGAATAGGAAATTAGAGAGGGATGTGATGTAAAGAAATAGGAAGTAGAGACAGCAGGAGGTAAGCACCAGGTGGAAGAGTTTCTACTGCTACAAGATCTACAAGGAAAGTTATTACTTATAACACAATAATACACTTACATAGCTATTATTTGAGTAAAGTGATTGTGTGGAGTGCAGTAATGTAGGTGAGATGAGGTTTTATAAAGGTGTATGATTGTACTGAAGTAGAATATTAAAGATCATTAATACTGGACAAGAGTAGAGTAGGTGGGTAAGTGGCACAGATAAGGTGGGGTGAGAGGGGCAAGTGCCCCTAGCGCAAAGTGGTTTTTTTTTTTGAAAACACCTTTATTGAATTATCACATATGACATAGGCAAATTTACATTCATATAAAAGTAATCAAACTATATCAATATAACAAACATTATACTTCACATATATTGCTATATATCATATAACCTAAGCAGTATTACATACATTATTCAATTCCTGCCTTTCTTTTTTTGTTAACAAGAAACATCTTTATTAAACCATCACTTACTATATAGGCAATTATACATTTATATAAATGAAAACAAACCACTCCGCACATAGTGTTGGGGGGTACAATCAGCCATTCAGGATATTTCTTTAATGCAATACTGTTTTTTAAAAGCCAGCATTACATTTGCCTTTAAACCTGAGTGCTGTGGCACTCTGTGTATAGTCTAAACATAGAACTGGGACCTGAATGACTGGGGCAGGAGAGGGGGTCATGTTGTGCATCTGGCCACCTAGTAGGTGTGCCAGTAGAATGAATGGCCACTGTGTAGCCATCAGTTTATTACATTAAAGTGTTTATTTTTTGTTTGCTGTTCACTGGAAGAGTGGGGGAGGGATTGAATGTAACTGTAATAGGCCAATCTCTAGAATGTAGTGATTAGCTAATTACAGTGAAGAAGTGACTCTTTTCCCTCTTCATTTGAAGAGGTGAGAGGGTTCTGTTCTGGTTTGTGCTACTGGCACAGGGCACTGGTTGAACCAGCTTCACTTCTGAGATGGTTATGATTCTGATATTAAGGAAGTGACTAATAGGAAGGTGAAATCTGATACAGTAGAAGTAGTCCGAAAGGTATTTAAACCTATGAGCTGTGATACCAAAGATTCATGAATGAATGCTAATACTGCATTTGTGGTCATGGCTGAAGCCCTCAGTCTGTGTGGCAGTAACTGTAGCAAGCTACTCCATATATTCAGTGGTTCAATTGTTTAATGAATAAACTAACAAACATAGGACCTATACTGGCCAATTTAAAGTTTGCCTAGTAGACAGTGCTGGAGAATACAGAATTTAAGAAACAAGTTTTCTAATGCCTGCTTAAATGTTGATAAATCATTTGCCAATCTTACATATCTAGGTTCCTGCCCCAATATGAAAAATAGAGCTCTTTAACTTTGAATTGGAAATAGGAATTCTTACATCTAAATGTTTATTCCTTGTAGCAATACCATGATCAGTAAAGCTAATATCTAATATGGCAGCCAAGAATTTGTCCTTAAGGAGTCTATAAATCATAATAATGCCATCTCTTAGAAATGGGTAATCCTAAGAATACGATGACAAATATACCAGTCTTTGTTTATAGGATAAGATTTGTCAGCCATCTGTCTCATTGGTTAAGGTTTTCTGAATCTGTTCCAACTTCTTCAGTTGCAAAACATTTAATGTACATACCTCCCACTCTCAATAATAGACCTTATACTTGTTAAATAGAGGTATAATAATATATGACTATTTATGTTGAGAAACATCGAAGGACATTCTTCATAAGACCATAACATTTCCTAATAATGTTTGTCGCATTAAATTCAGAGTTAAGATTTGTGTCTACCATAATGCCTAGGTCTCTCATTACCCCAGAAGAAACACATATCTGATTGTCCAGGGCATAGGGATATTGATTATTATTATGCCCAAAATGTAAAATGGTACATTTATCATTGTTAAATCTCATACCTTTGGTCAGTATCCATTCATATAGGTTATCTACATTAGTTTGCAATCAATAGCAATCGCTAGTATTAGTTACTGTCCACCCTATCTTAATATCGTCTGCAAACTATTGACACTCTGACATCAGTAGACCAAAAGAACGTACCGCCAAGACAGAACCCTGAGGCACAGCCCTGGTCATCAATATATGCTTAATTCTCACTTTGTAGGTTGTACCCAGTAGCCATTTGGATACCCATTTAGCTACAAAGACATTGTTATTGGTTCTCATTAAAGTCCTTATAACTGTTTCATGGGGATGGACTGAAAAGCCTTAGCCAGATCCAAAAACACAACTTAAACAGCTAGTGAGTTATCCAATGAGCTAACAATCTGCTCATAAAACATATTAAATTAGTGACACATAATCTTACTGAAAGGAATCCATGTTAATAGATATCAGAGCTAAAGTCCCAAACTTACAGGAAAGCTGCAGTGTCCTCTCAAAGCACTTAACCCAATATGCAAGTCAAACTAATAGGTTGATAGTTCTCTACCGTATAGCCTGGTTTACATTTCAAAATGGGAACTATCATAACTTCCTTTCACACTTCAGGAACAAGCACTCCCTTGAATGACTTTTGGAACAAATAAGTAAACATGGAATCAGCTCTTCAGATATTTTTTAAGATATATCCATTAAGACCATCAGGACCAGAATTTTTGTTTCTTGTAGATAAGGGTTGCTTTACTATTTCCTCATTCATATTAGCATAATAAAAATGTAGTTTTTTGTAAAACAGAATTGGAAACAGTCATACATCTTGTTTCTGGTTGTGATATATGGGTCTATATTATAACAGCGAATGCTTAAAATAGCGAATGCTGTATAATTGACCCTTAAAAATTGAAAATGGCAAAATGCCGAACACACAGAACAGTGATTTTTTTCCCAGAGAAAAAAATCACTGCTCCGTAGAAAAACAAAACAAAAAAACAAAACAAAAAAACAACAAAAAAAATAAACACAAAATAAACTGGGGGGCTTCACCCCCCCACCCCCCTACTTAAATATACCAACTCCAAGATCGCACCACAGTGAAGAAATGGCAAAGTCCCAAAAACAGCCCAACGAATTTTTTTCCCTGTGAAAAAAATCACTGTTCCGTGTGTTCTGGATTTCATGGTTTCGATTTAAAATGGTCAATCTAACCGCATTCGCTGTTTTATGCATTCGCTGATATAACAGGGAACCGTGATACACTAATGGCAGAAAGACTGTATACTGAAATACATATTAATGTGGCAAGACTGTTGCACTGGGGATTGTGCAAACATTATAATACTGAAGTAGCTGAAAGATACCGGTAACATGAGCCACAAAGCATTATAGAAAATTATGAGGTTTATATTACATGGGATGACCCATTGCCAACAGTTCAAAAAACAGATGTGAGAAAACCAGATATAGTTGTCTATGAAATTAATACAAAAGTAACATTGGTCATTGAATTTGCTACACCCAGTGACTATAGTGTCTTACGTACAGAGAGACACAAAGTCATAAAATACCAGGATTTGCACGCAGAAACAAGGGCAATATGGAAGAAGGATACCCACACAGTTCCAACAGTAGTAGGAGCAACGGGTCTTATGTAAATTAATTTATAATCATACTTAGATATGTTACCGATTCAGGTAACTTAGTACAAATTGCAGAATGAGTCATTACTGAGCCAACTGCAGGTACTGCAAAGAGCACTTCTGACTAATATTAAAGATTGAAACAATACTAATTTCATAAACTTTAATCATACTTTGACTTAGGAATGGGGCTCATTCCCATTATGGTATTAGAAACCTAGACGACTTGAAGAAATTTTAAAAAATGACCGTTATCTCTAACTAGTATAGATAAATAATATCCCAAGATCCCTTGGGAGTAATTACTAAACAAACCATTTGCAAACAAGTTCATTAATACACTTGAGTCAGTGATTGCTTGAGACCCATCTTTCAATGCTATACTGCAAGAATCATCTAGACTATAACGTCGTAAATGTTTACATATACCCTTGTTATTAGCCTTCAAATTAGCTGTTAAATATACCTCATAGTTAGATCTTACTCTTTTAATAGTCATAATGTACATTTTTTTCTAAATTTATTGTGGTTGTTCTTATTTGAAACAGATGGAGAATTTTTTTATATTTTCTCCACAAAATTATCTTTTTCCTTCATATATAGATAACTTCAAACTTCACCAGGGATGTCTATTCCCCTTACAGTATGTTTTCACTCCAAATGGGACATTATAGTTTATCAAATTATTAACACAATTGTAAAAACCATCTCAGTTCCCGCTTAAATTTTATTTTCAAAACTAGCATACCAGTCCAAAGTTTCAATAGCTTCCTTAATTTGCTCAGTGTATTATTGATAATTCTTTTCAGTGTTTCATAATGCTTAACCAACTTAGGATGTGTGAAAACAACCTTAAAGCTTACACTTAAGTTGGCGGAGCTTCCCAACTCAGGTCCTATATTACAATCATCCAAATTTAACTCTTAGAGATCCAAACAATATCCAGAGAGTTAGTTGCTCTAGTTGCCTCATTCACTATTTGAGTATAACAATTTATCAAACTTTCATTTATCAAATAGTTTATTAGCTTTGATGAAGTAACAGAAGCTACCCAGTCTATATTGAGCACTTAGGTCCCCAGCAATTAAATCCAAATTATCCAGAAAACTCTTCCTATGAGATTTTAAGGTTTCTCATCCATCTCCTTTGAAATACTAAGAGACCGGTAAAATGCTACTTAATCCATTTTAGTTACACTGACATCATTACTCATTATGAGAAGTTTGAAGATCATGTCATTACATTTTGTGACAGAATCATATTTAATAGTTATATAGATAGACACCCACCTCCTCTCCTGTCAGTTCTAAAATTGTGATGACCAGAGAGACCTGGCTTACTATTGGTTTGTAATTGCAACTGAACCAAGGTTTCTGTAATCAATAACACATTAGTCCTATTATCAGCTATACAGGCCTCTAAATCTCAAATGTATTATTTAAACTGTGAGCATTTAACAGACTACATTTCAAGCTTGACTTATTGATATCAGTTAGAATCAATTACTTGGGTGTATATTAAAAGTTTGAAGTCTGAAAACTTCGAATCATGTATGATAGACATCATATGAGCGAAGTTTTCAAGCATCGAACATTTCGCCGGAGGGAATTCTTCCCTTCACTTCAATGTAGTGCAATCTTGGAGTTGGTATATTTAAGTAGCAGGGGGTGTGGGGGTGCAGGGGGGCTTGCCCCCCTGCATAGTGCTTTCAGGTAGGTTTTTTGTTTTTACTTTGTTTACATTTGAAGTTCGATGTTTGAAAACTTCGCTCATATGGAGTCGACCATATGAGATTCAAAGTTTTCAGACTTCAAACTTATAATATAGACCCCAATTACTTGACTCTAAACAATTTAACTAATTTAGTCAACTGTGTGCAAATTATTCTATTGCCTAAATTACTTAAGTGCAACGTGTCCTTAGTAAAGAACTTAATTTTTTCATCAAACAATTCTCAAAGATGGATTACTCAAACAAAATTATATAAAGATTTGCACCTTATCCAGTTTGTAAAATATCTTGCTTGCCATCTAATCTCACCCTGAAAATATGAAAGTTCACTAAAATCTGAAATGTTTAATCAGTAGTGTCATTTAGAGCTGTATGCATCATCACTAGTCCTTTCTACATCATTACATCCACACACAACAAAGGCAAGATCATAGCTGGTTCTTTTTGTAAATAAAAGTGTGATACTATCTTTTATATTTAACTTATTGCTATAATGTAAATATGAGGCAGTGACCTGTTCTCTATTTATTCTCAGAATAATGTTTCTTTTAATAATGAGTTCCCAGTTATTAGCAAATGATTGTGAATGTTGGTGTTATAGTTAGCTTTATTACTATTAGACGCAAAGATAACAGAATCATCATTTACTATTAGTGCAGAGTGATTTTCACCTATAGCCATATGATGACACTTCTTAAGAGACTGAGTACAAGACTCATCAATTGAACATTCTTCTATGTCACTCCATAAAGGTTTATTTGTGGACACAGAACAGTTTTTGCTAAATACATCACGTGAATCATTTCTACCCTGATTTATCATCAAATTAGCCACAGTAAAAGATTTATCTGCATTATGTAATAAACATCATTCATTGCATTCTCTCCCAGTTGAGTATCTCTTTCATTCTCAAGATTTGTCAAATGAATTGATAATTCACCAAACCTACTATGTTCATACAAGTCCTGTCTTGCTTTATTAGCAAACATAACCAATGATAGAATATTGTCATCTGTGAGTTAACTCAAACATTTGGGTTAAAGCAGTCTGAGCTGTTGAATTAATTGAAGTTCTAATCTTTGGGAAATAACAGATTTGGATGCCATCAGATGCATCTGCTCTAACATTTATTACAATACTCATTGTTTTCCTTGAAATTTTCAGTAGCAGTTCCATACATAAGGTAACTTTTGCATTTAACTAAATATCCCCTTGCTAACAAATCATTTAAGCTAAATTCATCCATAATTTCCATTACCAAAAATGAGAGATTATCACTTACTAAATACTCTAACCCACTCAACTCCACATAGACCAATACTCCTAAAACTGAAAGATGCAAAAAATGTGTCTTTGCACTGATGCAAGATGCTTCTACTAACTCGTGCCAACTCATAGAGTGATCTATTTATAGTAACACACACTCAAAAACAAATGAGCACACACCCCTGACTGACTGCAGCTTCAGTACTTGCTGCTTACCAAATGGTTGTTTTAGTATAGTTGAAGAACAGTCCCCAGTTATCTCTTGTGCCCTTAAAAGGACATTCAAGAGAAAAGGTAATAAAACAGCAGCTCAGGAAACAAATATAGCTCTAACAAGAGCAGTAGCCAGTTATCTATTGTGTCCTTAAAGGGATATTCAAGAGAAAAGATAGTAAAACAACAGTCCAGGAAGCAAATGCAGCTCTAGCAATGCCTTTTAGCAAACACTCACATCTGCTTCTGGGGCAGGCAATATATAATAACACACATGCTCAAAAACGAGTGAACACCTCCTGACTAACTAACTTCAGTTTCAATACTTGCTGCTTACCAAATAGTTGTTTTAAAAACAGTTGAAGAACAGTCCACAGTTATCTCTTGTGTTCTTAAAAGGACATTCAAGAGAAAAAGATAATAAAACAGTAGTCCAGGAAACAAATGCAGCTCTAACAATGCCCTTTTAGCGCACACTATTTGTAGCAAGCAGCTTGCTATAGCCACTTGAGCACAAGTGCATTAAAGAGGGTTTTTTTTATATTCAAATTTGAGAAGTCCTTCTTTTTGCTTCAACTTTGATTTGAGGGTCACACTTATTTGGGGAACTGCACAGTGCAATGGGAATGAGGGTAAAGCAAAGAGCATAGTGAATCTATCTCAGTAAAATAGTCTATGAAAAACAATCTATGAAGTGCTTCCCTGTAGGGCTTGTCTTATCAAACAGTAGTTAATGCAGTTCAAAATCCCTCATCAGACTTTGAGAATTAGCAGGTCATTGAACTGAACCACAAGGAATGCATAAGCTAACGGGGCAGTGAGTTTGTGTACAGCCTCCAAGATCAACAGCTGCACAGAACTAAGGGGGATGTAACTACTGAATAATGTTTATTTCACAGTAAAGCTGGATAAATTTAAGCCAACAGAATAAATCTATAGAAAATTCTTGATAACTTAAAGCAGTAACTCTTGATAGCCAAATTCCTCAGCTTTGTGTGCAGAAAAGGGCAAAAAAAGTCCTTCTACAGTCCACATGTTGAAGAACTGATACTCAGTCTGTTAAAATTAAACATGTATAGAAATAAAATCAGTAAGGGATGAGAGCAGGAGTTAAAAAGCATACCTAATCAACTTTAAACAGCTGTCAAAAAGTTAATTGCCCAAGAAAATACTGCAGTGGTTGGTGATGTGAAATTGAGGAAAACAAGAGAAAAGTTCACTTTCACAATAGTGGTATCTCAGGGATGAAGTTAATAGATACTTAAAAACTTATTCTGTCTTGCTGTTTGCAACCCTTTCTACAGAAAGGAGAGAAGAAAAAGTGAAATTAAAAAAGTACTCAGGAAGCTTTAATAGCCACTGAAACATGGCTTTGTAACTCACCGCTCAATCCCCCCACTGAAAAAAAAACTACTACTGTTTTCCACAAATCCCTGTCTCTCATGAAAAAAATAATTTTAAGGTCCTCTCTCTTGATAATGCAACCATTGAAGTCACTTCTCATAGCAAACTATTAGGGGTGATAGTGGATGATAATAATCTTACATTCAACCTGCATATACATTAATCAAAAACTAGAGATGCTTTACAGAGCCAAAAACTTTCTTACCAACACAACTAAAACTATACTTGCCACTATTTATCTCTGCTACACTCTTCTTTATGGCACTCCCATCCTTATTAACTTCCAGGCTTCACAAAAAATAAATCTTAAACAAGGCTATAACAAAGTTGCTAAATTTGCAGCAAATATCCATTTCAGAACTCACCACCATATAGCATGTAAAAGCCTAAATTGGTTAGAACAGCCGTATCAATTAACATATACACAGCTTCTTACCACCTATAAAATTATCCAGCATCCATTTGCCTCTCCAGCACTAAAAATATCCTACACAACTATTTTTCCAGTTGGTCATTGTGATCCAATGACCAAAAGCTCCTGTCTGTTTGCAAAAGTATCACATTTGCTGGGCATTGTCTGTACTTGTACAAAGTTACTAAGACCTGGAACTCCTCACTTGTATCCATGAGGTCAATATCCTCTCGATCATCTTTTAAAAGCAGTCTGAAAGACTTCCTAGCTAAAATATGGCTTTGTTCTCACTAATAATCAGGACAAACTATATCCCTAAATGTGAACAAGTACCTTTTCATTCCTTATACCCCCTTACTCTCCCTTCTTCACTTACTTCCTTACTTCTATGAAATTCTCTTTCCTGACTTTCTCTCTAAATATCCAATAAGCCTATTTTTTTCCTGACTTCATTTGCAATTCCTGTTTGTACTAAATTGACATATTTAATTTCTCAAGAATATGTCTAAAATTTCTCTTAATATTAAATGATTGTCATATAACTTGTATCAATTCTTAACAATGTTTTTATATTATGTCTAATTTTGTTATAATTATTCAAACTGCAGATGATTTTGTTTTATTTTTGAAGATTGTAAAATGATTGTTCTTAAAACGTTCTGTAATAATTTGAAGCTTTTCTCCCTGGGCTTCTGTTAAAAATTGGCTTCTACTCAGTTGGACTTTCCTGGTAATCAAATATAAATAAATAAATAAATAAATAAATAAATAAACAGGACTAGTTGGAGATGATTGATATTTAACAAGCATAGATTCAAAAGAGACAGCACTATTGTGACAACTCTCACATGATGTGGTTCAACCATTCACTGATCCAGAAAGGCTATGACAAAGGGTAGCTACCCCAGCACAGCATAATACAGCACTCTTAAGAAAACTCAAACTGCAAAAAGTTTCTGCATAGGATTAATCTTGACTAGCAGTAACTGTGGCAGTTCTGAACGCTTTAGCTACACTGCAGAACATTGAATCGTTCTATTAGGAATGCAGAAGCTTAGGATAACTAATATTTTGGCATGTGTATTCTGCCTGATTAATTCTTTACCACCACCCTTTTGATCTGAAATTCCATCTTATATATTTAATCAGTCTTTGTTAGTTGCTTCCTTTACTCCCCTTTCCATTTCCCTAGTTTGCACTGCTTCTGCACAGCTGGATTACTCACAGTCCTGGTAGCTGTCTCTCTATAAATGCTTCAATATCAGTGAGATTCCAGGTAGGAGCACTGGTGTCAGATGGTGACCCTGTTCAATTAAGCTATCAAACAAATAATTCTAGGCCCACGTAAAAATGTCACAACACTAAATTACACCAGCAAATCACTTAACAAGGGAGATGGAGGAAAGATTAAGTTAGGGAAGTAAATGGCATGAATCACAATGTAAGCACACAAATGGCATAACAGCATCACTTATCACAGATGATGTTATCAAGCTTGAAAATGTAACTCCATAAATCCAGATCCAGCTTTCTTTTACTACAGCTTCTAAATTTTGCACCCTTTTGGGAGGACCTCCAATGAAACCACATTAAAGCCATGTTGCGTTGAGTGCAGCTTATTTTCTGTCCTTGTTACAAGACACAGGGTACTGCTAACATTATACATGTACTGGAAAAGCTAAAAGTGGCATTGTGACCTCATTTGAAAACCAGAAATCATGAAAGTGCTTTTATTCTTCTGCACTTATTGTCACTCATTGATTTCTGCATTTTGTAATGGCATTTAAACATTTTTTTACTCATTTTATTTCTGAAATTGAAGAGTTGTGTTTGTACAGGCATCTGACTGAATTCAATAATTGTTGTATCCTGTTCTAAGTCTGCTAGTTTCCTTCTATTTAACTGTTTCTGTTGACTGTAGTAGTTTCCAAACAAGTCGAGCATTTATTCCATTTTCCTTGCTGGTAACTGAAGCCGTGTGTTGTACAGTCACCTGACTGAATTCATTAATTACTGCAGTGTTTTCCTTTGCTTACTCTGTTTTTTCCCTCCCTTTTTCCTATTTATAATATAGTTACTGGTAACAGCAAAGTTTTAAATGTTTGTATAAGCAGTCTGAAAGACAGTAGTGATTATTATATGAGACAGGATAAACTGTTGTTTCTAGAAAGCTTGCATTACTGGCCGGAGAGAAAAGCTGTTTAAAAGCTGTTTTTTCTCTGTTTTGTCTAAATTCTTAGCTCAACGATATTGCGCTGAGCTGTACTTTGTGCTGCTCTGCACAAACCTGAACTAGATAGACGCAGACACTCCAATCGATGTTTTATTCCTGGCAAGTCTAGTCAGAGTCATACCCAGTAGCAGATTATGCTAAAGGGACTACTAAATAAAACCAAATGTCAGATCATAACCTGTTACACGATGCCCTTTGATGGCCCCTGACAACCATGTCCATTTCTTTAAAACATTGTATGAACTCCATATGCACAAAAACTCCGCCAAGCTTGGAGACTTTAACTACTCACTGATAAAATGGAAAACCTATACGTCAAAAGCAGGCTATGCCCTGAAACTCCTTGATTTCAAAAACAAAAAAATTCCCTGGATTAAATCTTAAAGAACCCACTAAATGATAAAATGCTCTTGACTTGGTCCTTACAAGTATGTCAGCTATATGCACTATTCCACCAACACACCCTTCCTTATTAAGTCTGTCCACAAATTGGTAACCTTTCCTTTCAAAATCCTTAATCCAGCAGATGCAAAAATCACAATTTTCAAAAACTTCAAATGCACAAACTTCCTACAATTCTATGATGAATTTCTAAGATCAAGTATATCTGTAACCCCCAAAATATTAACATGGCTGGTAGTTATGCAAATAAATTCTGCATTCACTTAGAAAACTGTATAAATCTTTCAGATCCTACCAAAATATATTAAAAAGGGAAGGGAAAGAGCAAACGAGCCTGGTAGTACAAATGCATAAATAAAAAATACAATAAGTGGAAAAAGCTCATTAGGATATGTAGCAAAACTGAAGATCCACAAATCAACATCAACATCAAAGAGTTATCCAAGGTAGTGTAAATTGTCCTCATGAAAACCAAGGCTTCTTATGAACTTAAACTAGCATCAGAAGCCAATGATAATTACAAATCCTTCTTAACTTATGTCAAGAGGTTATGGATTAACACCCAATATTGCTCTGAACTTAATAAAAATGGCACTATCTATTCTGATTCAGTGGCTGTCACAAATATACCGGGAAACAAATTCAGTTTAAATTATACCACAAAAACATCTATATGAAACCTTCATATACCTCAGCACCTTAAACCCCCATTATCACAAAAGAACACAAGTTAAAAGTACTTTCCAAAAAAAAAAAAAAAAAAAAAACATTTCCTCAATGGGACCAGATAACATAACAGGCTGCCTGCAGAACAGCATTAAACATGCCCTGGTGGACCTGCTACTACTCTTGTTTCATCTGAACTTATCCACTGGCTTTGTATTTGAGGTTTGATGCACAGCAGTTGTGATGTTGCTTGACAAAGGAAGCCCCAACACAGACACTGGAAATTACAGACCTATCAACCTGACAAGCCTCATCTGCAAGACCATGGACTGAGTCAGGACTGGTTTGATAACTTGTGATACAAAAAATCCTTATAAGACTTGAACCCAGCAGTATGGCTTTGTAAAGGGTTGATCCTATGTATATAATGAATCTGGTAATTACTTTTGAGGGGGCAGCGCAAGCCATGGACAGTGGTCACACCACCCATGCAGCATACCTTGACCTCTTCAAGATATATTATTTATTTATTTATTTATTTAAGTTTAATGACTGGGGAAGTCCACTGGGCCAAGAAGAGCCCGCATTCAGTGAAGGCCCAGGGAGAAAAGCCCCACAATAATTGCAAGTTACATTTCACATGTTACAAAAGAACATAGTTCATACAGCTAATTAAACATTTACAGATAAGCTCCATGATATTTACAATTGGCTTGTCACAATGTAACAAAAATGAAAAGACATAATTCAATACACAAATTTCAACATTTACATAAAGTGAATATTTTTGTTATAAACTCAATTGTAGGTTTAACATTTCAAAATATGGAGCTACTAGCCATTAGTAGGTTAGGAAAATATTATGCATGGAGAGGGTAAGTATATTTGAGATTGGAGAGTATAGTACAATAGATATTAGAGAGAAAATTAGTTTTTAGTAGGGGAGGGATTGTTTTGGGTGGGATGAATTAATAGTAGAGGTAGTTGGATGAGTCAGTGCTAGGTGGAATGAGGGGGAGGCTTTAAGTTGGAGCGTGGCAAGGGCATTCCCATTTGGAAGAAAGATGATAGAGTAGCTGTGGTTTGAAATTTGTATGGTTAGGTAGGTTGTGTAGGTGTCTGGGGAGAGAGTTCTACTGTTTAGCTAAGGAGTGAGACAGCAGTAGATGGCCAGGATGTCATGCAGGTTTGTGGACCTGAAGGAGATTTTGTTTTTTGGGTCAGAGTGAGCGGTTGGGAATGTAAGGTTTGAAGGAAGTAGCAAGAGCTGGGCAGTTGGCAGGTATATATATGAGCTTGTGGGCAATGATGAGTTGTAGGTAATTGAGGTAGTTGGGTTGTTCAAGCCAGTTGAGGGTGAGGAGGGATTGGCAGTGGTGGGATGAGTTTTTTGAATTAGTTGCAAATTTGGAGATCTTGTGGTAGCAGGATTCAAGTTTGGACTGAAGGCCAAGATGGAGATTGGTGAAAAGAGGGGCACCATACATAAGGGAGGGGAGTAGGAAGGTGGATGCAAGAGTTTGATGGGTAGATGGGCTTATGAAGTGGTTGTGCCTGTAGAGGAGACCTACGTTTTGGTGGATTTTCTTGATTGTGGAGTGGATGTGGGTGTCAAATTTTAGTTCTTCATCAATAATGATGCCAAGAAGCTTAGTGTTGGGAACAGTTTCAAGGAGGGTGTTGTTTTGGCTCTGTATGGTGAATGTGGATTTGTCAATGGAGTTTTTGGTAGGGGAAAAACATTTGTTTGATTTTATTTGAATTTAGTGCCAGATGGTTAGACTACATCTAGGTTTCTGTTTTGGAGAAGATTAGCTGGGTTTTTGCTAGGAGCTCAGAGGGGGAGAAGGCTGAGCAGAGGATTGTTGAGTCATCTGCATATTGGATGATAGACGAGTCTGGGATGGATTGGTGAAAGTTGTTAATGAATAGGTTGAAGAGAAGAGGGCCAAGAACAGAACCTTGTGGGACACCTGTGTGGGTGGGAAGGAAGGGGGAGGTTGAAGTTTTCCATTGGACAACTTGTTGGTGGTTGGACAAGTAGCTGGAAAACTGTAGGGTGGAGAGTTGGAATATAAGTAGGGTGTGTGAGATGGTGTCAAAGGCCTTTAACAGATTTAGGAATAGTGTGGATAGGAACTTGCCTGAGGCACGTTTGAGGTTTATGGTTTCAAGAAAGGAAAGAAGGGCAGTCATGGTGCTGTGGCCAGGGTGGAAGCCATGTTGGGTACAGGAGAGGAGATTGTATAGTGTTAGGTGTGCCATGAGTTGTGCTTGTATTGTTTTCTCTAGTATTTTAGAAAGTGGGGAAAGGATGGCAATAGGCCTGAAGTTGGTGGTATCAGTATTTTTTCCACCTTTGTGGAGGGGGATGATGTAAGCATGGCACCAGATAGAAGGGGCAAATGATTTTTGTATGGATCTATTTATAAGAATAGAGATGGGATAGGCAATGCTGTCTGCAGATTGTTTGAGGAAGGTGGGTGGAAGGTTGTCAGGTGCATTCCGACAGGGTTTGAGTTTGAAGAGAAGTCTTTTCATAGTGCTTGTGGGGATGGGCTTGAGGCAGAAGGATGTGGAGGAAGGTTGATGATTGGGGTGGTGGTTGGGGCAATCGAGGGGGTGGTGGTGGAAGAGGGGGGTGGGAAGAAGGCTGGTAGTTTAGCTATGCAGTCTGTGAAGAATGAGTTAAACTGGCTTGCTGTTTCAAGGTTGGAAAGGTTGGGGTCTGGGCAGGGGTTTTATTTGTTGCCAGGATGCAGCATGGATGAGATGGAGTCCCAGCATTTTTGGGGATTTGTTGAGTGCATGGACTGGAGTTTGGAATAGTGGGCTTTGCGGTCTTTAATTATTAGTTTTTTTGCAGAGTTTCGTAGTTGCTTATACTCTAGGAGGGTGTAAGGATTTTTATGTTTTTGATATTGTTTTAATTTTTGTACCTTTGGTGCAAGGCTAGTTTAGTATCTTTTGATAACCATGGGCAGGGATTGGTTTTGATGTGTTTGGTTTGGGGGGGGGGTTGCTGATTGAGAAGGGTTAGCAATGAGTGGTTAAAGTAGGAAACAGCATAATCTAGAGGAAGGGTTTTTAGAGGGGACCAGTCAGTATTCTTTAAATATTCAGAGAAAGCTAGAGGTTTGAAAAATGAGAGGTTGTGGGTTTGGATGTAGTAGTGTTGTTTATGCAGTGGAGACAGGAGATGGTTGGTGAAGGCTGGTAGGTGATTGCTGAGAGGATCAGGTAATGTTCCGGCTTTGGTGATAAGGTTTGGGTGAGTTGTTAGGATCCAGTCAATGATGGTACCAGAGGTACCATCTTTATTTGGTCTGGTTGGAGATTGTATTAGTTGGGAGAAGTTGTATAGGTTGATTGTGTGGGACGGGGCTTCAGAGTTACTAGTATTCTAGTTGATGTTGGTATCACCGAGTATATAGATTTCATTTTGTATATTGGAGGAGAACCAGGACAGGATGCTTTCAAGAGTTTTGATATTATTACCAGGGGGAATATAAAGGGCAGCGATACATATGGACTTGTGGTTGTTTATTTTTTGTAAACCTATTATAATTTCAGCATCAGCAAAGGTTGGTATTTTATTGGAGTAGGGAGTTATGGTATGGGAGGTTGGGTAGATTATTGCTACTCCACCTCTTTTTTGTGAGCTCTGTCATTGCAAATGATTTGGAAACCTGGTGGTAGGATTTTGTTATCTTTTATATAGGTTTTCAGCCAGGTTTCAGAAATGGCGGTAATGTCGGGGTGGTTATGGGAGAACCAGGCATGGAGGTTAGGGATTTTGCTTTTTAGGCTTTGTGCATTAAGTGTTGTAAGGTGAATTGACTTTGAGTTTGTGGGTTGAGTGGAGGGTTTGGTGAGATTGATGTTAGTGATGGGTCCGGGGTTGGGGTGGATGTTGCCGGCTAGTGAGAGAGAGAGAGATGTAGTGGAGTAGAAGAGTGAGGCAGTGTGTTGGGCAAGGGTAGCTTGGGTTGTATGAGAGTAGTGATTTTCTGGTACCGTATATAAGAGGGGAGTACAGGGGGAGTTGTGCTGGGAGCACTTTTGGTTTGAAGAAATAGATTGGGTTAGAGGCAACAACTTCTTGTGAGATGGATTAGTAGGATGGGAAATGAGGTTGATGGTAAGAGGTAGTGGAGTGTGTGTGATAGTTATGACAAGGGTTGGGAAAAAGTGTGAGATAGGTAAGAGAAGAGAGAGAGAGAGATTAGTAGGGCAAATGGGATTATAGGGAGAGATGTTATGTAGAGCATTGTAGGAGGGGTGGATGTTTGGGGTGATGTAGATCTACAGGTGGGTGGGGTTTGGCTTAGGTGCATTGTGATTGGAGAGGTGGGTGGGGAGGAGTCAGGGGATGTATAAAAGTATAAGTAGTGGGGGCGGGTAAGATTTGGGGGCAGGGTAGGGGAGTGGAGTGAGCTTGAAGGGTGAACAGAGTGGGTTACACCTTCCGGAAGGAGCAGCAGTCGTCAAACAGAAAACAATCAGTGAGAAGGTTAGCAACTACAGAAATAGGGCAGCCTATCACTTTGGTTTGAATGTTACCTTTCTGTTTGTTTTTATTATTTATGCACCAATGGGGAGCTGCAATTCACTAAGAAGTAGGAAAATAATGTAGTTATGCCAAGGGTTTTAGAAAGGGACATGCAGTAAGTGCACATTACATTTGATACTATATCACATGACAGCATCATCAGCAAGCCAAATGCGCTCCAAGCTGATCCCCATGTAGTTAGATATATAGCTATTTAGCTGAGGAACGGAACCCATATTGTGAAGGTGAGAAGCATGTCCTCAGAGAGGATGAAAGTAAGCAGTGGGGTACCACAGAGTTATTTTTTGGGAACTCTGTTTTTTGGCATATACTTCACTGATTTTCAAATTAAAAAAAAAAACAGAAACTCTAGTTAACCAAGTTTGCCAGTGACTGTAAACCATGTGTTATATTTAAATCCCCCTTCTGTTATGCAGAGGCTACAAAGCGGACTTATGCATGTTAATAGCTGGTGTGCTGAATATGGACTAAAACTAAATGCTAAAAAATTCAATATAATGCAAATAAACCCTCTTCCCAACTTGTCGTATAGAAAATACCCCACTCAAAGTCAAAGATGTTGTGGTATGCCTTAGAATATAGTTAGATATCTCTTTCTTTCTTGGTCACCATGTTGCAACAGTGGTCATGAAATCCTTCCATCTGACACAACTGATCATAAAAGGTATTTCCTCTAAATCCAAAGAAGTCCCACCCCTCTATATGCTGTACTGATCAGGTCCATCACTGAATACAATGTCTAGTTTGGAATGCCTCTTAATAAATATATTTAGCAGTTGGAGAGATACCAAAATTTCCTGATAAAAAAACACCTTGGGCCTAAAAAACCCAAGCAATTAAAATAGGCTGAAGATCTTGTCCCTGTATTCAGTTTCCCATAGACTCCTTAGGGGCAGTCTGTGCCATGCCTTTCAGGCCATTAGCAATCTGGCAGTTCAATACCTCTTATTGTGCAACAAATTAAACAGTTCTATGAACACTAGAACCAGGGATTAGAATTTACATCAACAAATAAAAAATCATGGTGAAGAGACAGATTTGCTAAAAAATGACTACCCCTTCTGTGGAAAAAACTTCCTTTCCAGATCAAACAAAGTGATGCATTATCTTTATTAAAAAGAAATTAGACAATTGGATGGGTATTTATAAATTCATCTCCTATATAACTGGCATATTACTCCTTGAAAAAGGAGGTAAGTTCTAAGGGTAGGTACTAGCAAGGCATAAATGCCGACATGGCCAGTTGCATCATGCATTCTATGCCACTATGCTGCAATGATTCAAAAAAGTGCCAAAAGCATCCCTAAATCCCTATAATAACTTATGCAGTAATTTAAAGATTAAAAACCTCTACCTAGCTAATATCTGCAAGACATAGTGATTCTGTATCACCATTAAAAGTTTTCTTACCTTTTTAACTACATAAAACCATGAACGTGTTACTTCCCTTCTAATCAAACACTCCTTCTGGTCTCTGTAGATTATTGTTTCACCTCCTTGAGCAACCTAAAATAGCAAATAAAATCACAGTACATTTCTGATAAAAGTGAATTTTCACCAAACTTTAAATTTTACTGCTTTTATCTTATTTTCTATACACAAAAGCTTTTTTTAACCATATAATAATGTATCTGAATTCCATGTTAACATACAACAATCAAATCAAACAATTTTCCAAATTATCAACCATATTTCACAGGGCTTATCCTGTTCTCCATAACTAGGCCTCAGTCTAGTTAGACTGAAGTGCACCTCACTTTTGACTTCACAAGTGCAATCCAAAAGAAGCCTACCTAACTTGATTCCTGGATTACTTTAATTTAGTTGCTGTTCTTACCCACTACATGCCAGTTCAGCCCCTTACAGGACTTGGCTGATGGCTTGGCCACCCTTACCTGCAAACTGGCTCTTAGCAGCCTGTAAATCTTTTACCAGGGGAGGAGGCTCAGTGCAGGGCAATGTAGTTTGTTAACAAACAGCTTTTGGGTTGCTGTAGGTGTCCACAGCTCTCACACATGTTAAATGTAATTCGTTAGTCATATGTGATGTACTGTACATTAAGCTGAGCTTAAGTAGAACACAACATGCTGAGCTGCTGCATGGTTCTTCTTTGTATTTAGCATGTGCTATTAGCATATTTGACATGCAGGTTAGGGTATTACTGGCATGTTGATTTGCCTGATTTAACCAGAGTGCTTTTAATTCTATTTGACCACTATATCTGATCAGACACTAAATATATTGTTTCATTTTCAAGAGTGCTTATAGGTGACTAAGCTTTAAGGTGAGTAAATTAACACATATTACACACACCTGCAGTGTTACCTTATGGTTTAATTACTGGTTACTTACCATGGTTCCGTAACTGAATTACGTACGCCGTAATGGAAAAGATCACTTTAATATCAAAATGTAAATAAAGAATAGCAGGAAATCATGCCAAGTCTGAGTTATATTCCTCAGTATAAGGCGTTTCTGTGATTTAACTGAGTTATGTATTATATTACCACTCAGGGGATTCCTACATTGTGTCTTATTAAGGAGATTAAGGGTTACCTACTGTGTTTAAAGTGATAGCTATACCATTTCTAATTCTGGCATTAAGCAATGTTGCAGAAACTTACTTCAAACTCATAATTCTGAAGACATAAATAACCTGCTATTCTACCTAATATATGAACCTTGAGTGAACGAAGATTTTTTTGTGTTGTGACCTCCACTGAGGAAAGAGCCATTCATTGTAGTGTGTTTTATTGCATACTTGGACCTACCACAATGGTCAAATTGTCAAGATTTTACTCTTACAAAATATTGATTACATTTGTTAAAATTGTTAGACAAAAATTATTTTTGCTTGCATGGGTGAAAAATAAAGCATTTTTAATGGAAAAAATGGAAATTATCCTCAGATAATTTAAATGTACTTTTTCTCCTCTCACAGTTATTAGCATTTAAGCTGTTAAAAGAGCTGTTGTAGCTGTTCTTTTTAGGTTGCTTTGTTATATCTAATTAGCTACTATTAAGACAGGGGTTGGCAAGCATCTTCCATAATTCAGAGACTACATACACAATTCTACTGATCTAGAAAAGAATTATGATTTTATGTTTCATTTATGGGATGTTTTAATCACAAAAGGCATCTGTGGTTCTAATTATGCTCCTGTAAGTAATAATTTATGGGAATTCCCAAGGCTACCTGACCTACTGAACTTATACACCATGTTCAGATTTCAAAGTGCATAACCTAGAATATTTTTAAAACATACTGTTGGCTTTAAAATATAGATGAACCATTTATTTTTTTTTCATTAATTTTCTTTTTAACTGTGAGTATGACAAAGCACTCATTAGTATAACAACTGTTGATTCAGACCAAATGGAAATGACTCATATGATTTATTTACTTCTTTTGTCTTAACAAAATTGAAACATTTTGCATCCCTTTTCCTTATTTTCCAATTTTATGACATTTTGTAAGTCAGTTGTTGTCAATAATTTATTATGATTAGTTCTGTATATTGATGACAAAGAGGCCTGTAGCACTAAGGGTAGTTGAAGGCCTTAATTCTACAAGGACTATAAAATGTGTTTTCAAGCTTGACACAAGAATCTAAATAAATGTTCATTTGAAATGTTCTGTGTATTTATCCTTACTTGAAAAAAAATTCACACAAAGAAACAAACTCCAATTACTTTGTTTCATTAAGATACATTTGGCAGGAAATCTATCATTATGCCATTAAAATAAATAAATACAAATAAAAACAGTCTAAAAAATAATCCTAATTTCAGAATTTGTATGAATACAGTCTGACATTAGCGGACCGGAGTTCTGCTGTGGCGACCCCTAACCAGGAAAAGCCGAAAGACAAACAACAACAACAACAGTTTGACATATGTCTGTTGTACATCAGGAAGCAGTATGTTGATTAAAAGCCTTTGTGCTGCCTATTAACTTTCCAAGTAACATTATCTAGCACAAGTTTTAAATTAGCAAGTTTTCATGTGAAATTGAATAAATATTGCTATGTATACAAAAACAGCAAAATTAGAAGGTGAGGGATATTATACAGTGGCTATACAAGTTCTTGTGATTTGGTACATTAGTAGGCCACAGACAGTAATAACATTATATAGTAACATTTGCAATGTTAGATTAACCCAAGCAAAGGAAACAATATAGATTATTATGGTTGGGTCTCCAGTCATAACCATCTTATTATGTACTAAGTGCAAAACCTCATAACATGTGAGTTTATGTCTTGATAAAATATCCCTGTTTGCATTCTGATCTATCTTACCTCAGTCCCGTTATCTGACTGCTGAACATTCTAGGCTGTCTTGTCATCTCACCGTTCAGTCATATGGGATTTCTCTTAATAATTTTATATAGCTTTCTGGAATGTTGAAATTGACTTATAAAGTAAACATGCTAATAATCTTCAGGATGCAAGAACTCTTCTTCAGTGACATAAAGAGTGTTAGAAAGTTCATGTTTAGATAGAGAGAGAATTACAAAGAGAGAGAGAGAAAGAGAGACTTTAGATTTCCAGTATGTTTCCATTGAAGGTTTTCCTCTACTTCATCCTATTCCTGTAACTGTCACTCTTTCTGTTCTTTCTCCTTCTCTCTTAGATAGATATGTATAACATATATAAAATAAATATGATACATCAGTTTGATTGATCATCCATTGGGTCACTGAGTGATATAGGTAGTGCATAATATCGAACATACGGATAGCTGAACATCCAAAATGTCAAGAGACTACTTTGTCATGAAAGGTGAGTAAGATTGGAAGGGGTAACAGCATTTGTGTGGGTGTGTGTCTGTGTGTGGTAGTCAGGGTTAGGGTCAGGGATAGGTGGGGGGATAGACTTGGTATGTTTATGCGTGAATGTGTGTATTTTAGGGTTAGGGTCAGGGTTAGGTAAGGGGGTAGATGTGCTATTGTTGTGGTTTGTGTGTGTTTGTATGTCTTGTGTAGTGGCAGTGTTACTGGAAGGTTTTTATTATGGTAAGGTGTAGGATTAAGGTTGGGGGAAGAAGGAGCATGAAGGTCAGGGTTAGCACCCATTACTAAGGTGATACAAGGGGTGGAAGCCATGACTTTCTTACAATGCATAGTTGGTAACTGCTTCCTCACTTTAGCCTCTCATCAGCCCAGTAGGCAGGATTTCCTAACATCATATCATTGTAATGGCAGCAGCATTGTTCACCATTATGTGACATGTATAATGTCTTGTGCCAGACTGTTCCAGGCCTCTGCCTTATAGTGTGGCCCTTGGTACTGTATTTCAAGGAGCCTTGGCCTGTAATACTGATGGAGGAGTTGGAGGACTTAGGTACAGAGCTTTCAAGTAGTCTGAGAAAGTAGTATGCAGATGAAGGTATAATAAGATGTCAGTGAGAAATATGTGGAAAATCTGTGGCTATATTGTTTAAATTATTATCCCTTCACATCTCTGTGTTATTCATAATCACTTTTGATGCATATCTGTGCCATGCACATAAGGTTTATAAATGCAAAGTTGTACCTTTTTCATCAACTTTGCAATCCATGGAGATGATTGGCTTTGCTGCTACCTTAGAGGTTTTTCATTCTGAGGTGTTCATCTCATTTGCACCCAAACCAGGTGCACCTAGAAGCACCTGCTGATCAAGAAGTAGAAGAAGAAGATGTAGGCAAATGCTGATCCCTCTGAACTCTGCTGTTGAGGAAGATTTGGGTAGATTTAGAATGAGCAGGGACATCATATGGGCTTTAATAAGTTTGTATGGCTTACAGAGAGGGAAGTGGGAAATGTGGGTACCAAGGTATGTATAATCCTCACTATACCTGCCATGGGCACCTTCCAGAGACAAACTGGAGATGTGTTGGATATTCTCATATGCTTCTGTCTCGGGGATACTTTAGGACTTCCTTGACATACTCCTGGAATATGTAGATCAGTGCATCTATTTCCTGGTATCACTTCAGCACTGCTACAGAGCTATGTATGCCTTGTACAGAATGTCTCACTTTCCTGAGGTGCTTGATGCGATAGATTTCACACATATTGCCATTAGGGCTTCATCTGGACCACTGGATGAGAAGTGCCAGAATAAGAAGGGCTACCATTCCATGAACTATAGTGTGTGATGCATGCCAGTGCATCATGAATGTGTTATCCCAGCATCCTGGCAGTGCCCATGAATTCCATATTTATCACAAAAGCTCACTCTACCACCTCTTCCTGCATGGTAGGATTCCCTGTGGTCACCTTGTTGGTCAATGCAAAGCATCTTAATGTTCCTAGTCATATATAATATATAAGGCCTTAATGTTCTAGTAATTCATTTTTCTACTCTGTATACACCCATTTTCAGTTATTATCTTTACTATATTCAGACATTATGATCATCTACATATTACACTGCACTTTACAGTATAATAATCTGATCCTACACATTCTTTTCTTAACATCCCTTACTAGATAAATAGCACACACTCATGGTAAATTAAACCTACTTAAATATTATTATTCCTTCATTAATAGGCACTTCCCATTTTTTTCTGCATTTAGCATTTGTCCCAATCCTATTCAGACCCATATATGGATTAAAACATCATTCTTTGACTGACTCATTATACTTTATATCATTTCTATATTTAATCAATTTGCATCATAATGTATGTGCAGCTTTGTAAAGTATTTTATCAGTGTCTTTACTCTACTTTCATTTTGTTTTGTAATGAGTCAGCATCCTACTGTAATCTGTGTGTATTTTGTTTGTACTTTGTTATTTCCTTCTTGGCTTGGGTCATGGCTGAAAAGGGTCATTGGTCTAGATCATTTAACCAGCTAATAAACATCAAATAAACAAATAAATAGTTCTGCATCTGTATAGTGGCATAGGTACTATTGTGTAATCACTCCCTCCTTCTTGTTATGTGTGCCCTCCCTGTTTTGGTTTCCAGATAACATCATTTATACACACAAACCTTGGCTAAAGACATTTCTTCTTAACCCCCAGGGAATTGCTCAGGAGGGATTCAGCACCACCCTGTCCCCGACACAGATAGTAACCAAGTGCTTGGCCTTATTAAAGCCCATTTCCATTGCCTGGACAAGTTTGGGAGTGCCCTTCAGTATGATCTTGCTATTGCATTTAGGATGTTTACTGCTTGCTGTATTCTGCACAACATGCTCATGTATCAGTCTGTTGCACAACTGTTATAGCCATTCACAAATAGTGGCAGTGCACCTCCTTCTATTATTCCCTCCCACCAGTGGCAATAGTGATGGCAGCCAGCAAGCGGCAATAGCACAGTAACACTTCTGGTAGGCTTGTGTGTGGTACATGGCTGCACAGGCAAAGAGGTGACATGCAGTCCATAACTATGGCCCACAACATTCATTTAGTAACAGTGCAAAGAAAACCAGTTACATGGGTAATAAGTGACGTGTGCAGTGTACATGGATAATAAGTGATGTGTGCAGTGTACATGGGTAATAAGTTATGTGTGCAGTGTACATGGATAATAAGTGATGTGTACAGTGTACATGAATAATAGGTAATGTGTGCAGTATTACTTGTGGGTTGTACCATGTGATGCATGGTCCACCTACCCTGTACATCAGATACTTCTTATTTTTCAGCAGTAGAAATGTTGATGTTCCTAACAATATGATCAGTCATCATTTGTGCAGCGTTGAGGGATAAGTGGCACAAGTGATAGTTATACTGACAGATACTGTGCACTGAAAAGCAGGTGTTGTGACACATGTTTATTGCTGTACTGTTAGTTTTATCTACAATGTCCAGAGCAGACTATGTTGCCTGATAATGAGAACATACTGCTTGCATTAGGACAATTGTTTTTCACTCTCTTTTCTTTTCCCCTTTGGCATTCTCAGCTTTGTGTTTTTAAAATTCAAGGAATAAGTGCTGTGGTAGCCCTGTGTGTAAATGGACTGTTAGATGACTACTGTTTTCCAACTTACTGATTTCCAAATTGTAAGGTATATTTGGAAGGTGTCATACTCAGTGTCCCCTAAGGATAGTGTGGATGATGGTCTCCTAGACTGAGAGTGCTGCCATGTGACCTTGATGTTGAATTCCACCAAAGGCAGGCTCTACTGGTTGCAGGGAACCTCTGGACATTTGCCAGTCTGTGTTGCACTGGGGTAACCAGATCTTGACTGAGAGGCTCTTTCCACATGTTGTGGGAGTCTAACAAGATGATGCCGTCTTCTATGAGTTGTCCACCTGAATTACTGCAGGAGTTCCTTGAAATGAATGTAGTGTGTGGCCGTGTCATCCAACATGCATGTGGACAGTTTGCTGACCATGTCCACCTGTGTTTCCAATATGTGTATCTCGTAAGCCTTTACAAGTGTGTGGATAGAGGCTGACATGGATGCTGTATGTGTGTGATCATGCTGAGCATGGACATCATCAAAGGATTGTCCATCATATTCCCATGTAGTGGTGAAATTCCTCACATACACCCTGAAGCACTCTAACCATGTTTACCTGAGTTTCAGTGGTAGTAGCCTGGGCTTGAAATATGTCACAATGGATCTACTTCTAATAATTGAAAGCCCACTTACCAAAAGACAACTTTACTGAGACAACAACACCAAACTGTTACTGTACTGAACTATCACACTACCAATGTATTTAAATGGGTAAGTATGCACTTGGCCAACACGGAACAAGGAAACACATTGCAGTATGTTAAACTCACCCAGGTGGGGGGCTACACCGCCACAACCCCCAATGTGGGCAGCTGCACCCCCCACTCCTCCCCAACTAAATATACCAACTCTGGGATTGCACTACAGTGGGAAAAGGGTAAATTTCCCTATACTGGCCAAGTGCATACTTACCCTGTTAAAACATTCGGTAGTATGATCATTTGGTGAAGTTATGGTTCGGTGTTGTCATCTTGGTAAAGTTGTCTTCTGGTAAGTGAGCTTTTGATTATTAGAAGTAGACCTGTCACAACACATCAGGTGATGGGCAACCCTAGGACTTACATGTCTCTGGAGCTAACTGTGACATGTGTCTTCACCTGGCACCTCTGTGTACAGATGTAACAGTAGGTACTGCTACCTCTAAAAGGGTAATCTCTTCATGAAGGTATTCAGGCTCTGCACAAAAATCAGGTGTTGATCTGTGAGGGGGTCCTGCCTACTGTAATTACATGCCCTCATTCTGCTGAATGAATGAGCCCATGAGACTGCTTAAGCGGTATCCCCCTGCTCTGGTAAAGGTGGCCATGGCCATAGACTTTGTGAATGTGTTGCACTGTTCTCAGGCTGTGTCATGAGTATGACATTTATGGCATCATTGTTGTCAGCCATCCTGCTGTCAACATCAGCCTGTTGTGGTAAGGCACAGGATGAGTTTATTTCTGGTACTGACCCTGTGAAGAAATATGTGAACATGTGGTCAATGTTACCTATGACAAGCAGGATTAATTGTGCATATAGGTAAGGTGACAAAATTTACCATGCATTATCTGTAGATTTTCTGCCGCATCTAACATTTATAGTATACTTGATGATGAAATGTGTAAGGATGATATGGGTATATCATGTTAAATACATTTTATCATAATGAAGTTAAAATGAGCTGCATACTAATCTTCTACACTGCCTGTTACTGTAGGGGTCTGTAGGTACTGGTGCCAACTCCACCTCTAACGATTCCAGAAGCATCCTCATGTGCATTCAATTATCACCCCTTATATAGAGAGGGTATTCTTCATTTGGTATTATATTAAAGTTTGGACTATGTAAAGGCCACCAAAAGTGCTGCTACTGCAATGACATCCTGTCCAACTTCTGACCTGGCATGTCCCATCATGTCACTGCCTCTTTTCTGGCACTATGTTAGGATGTGGCACCTTCCACTTACAACATTAATATCAGGTGCTACTTGATTTCATGCCTTAGCTCTCTTTGCCTGTTTTGGCCCTTTTAACCAAAAAAGCAATTTTAGTTTAACCTCAGAATATCATTAGGAATGTGGTTCTACTCAAGAGTGAAGTTGTTTATCCTGTGTTGTGCTGTGTTCCTTTCTGTTGCAGCATGCTGTAACCTGCAATCATATATTGTGAGCAAAGAGACAAAGTGACACCTGCCACCCTTGTATGATACTTTCAAGAAATGTAGACCATGGATCCCACTGTACCACACAACTATGGTTTTCACTTTATTTTTCACTTTTTTCACTACTATTGTCTGGCAGTTGGTGCAGTGGTCAAGGCCGCTAGCTATACTTCCCCTGGTACATGGTTTGATTCCCTCAGTCCTTGTTTACCTACTCTATGATCTTGAGCAAGTTACTTAACCAAACATTGCTCCCATGTCACCCCTGAAAAAGCACTTGGTGCTCAGTGGGCCTACCTTGTTATTATTATCTTAATCATTCTGCCTATGTTTTCTACTTATATGCTGTAATAGTGATAAATATGCCTCTGTGTGTTTGTGGTGAGGGAATGGTAATCAGATGGTTATATATTATTTGATATTATTAATTAATAATTAATTCAGTCTGTATCTGTTCTTAACCCATTGGGAGACACTGTTGTCAGCAGTAAGCCACTTGACACATGTAGGCACTCAAAACAGCACCTTACACATTCCCAATCATGTGATTTCTAATTCATCAAATACTATTAAATGTCATGTCATAACACAAAACATAGGCCACTGCTGAAAAAGTCATACTAAACTGCACTGATAACTGCTTTTCTTGATTATTTATTGCTTATCTCTGCTTTTAATAAATGCTTTAATGTGTTTCCCCATTTTATGGTCTGTCACAGAAGCACAGAGTCCAGTGAAGCCTAAAATGGTGGACTGAGCCCAGCTGGCATAAGCTGGGGTTGACATAAGAAGCTGTTATGCAAATGAGGCTCAGCCATTCTGGACTGTATGAATTGCATCATAATGCACACGTGTATCCGCTCTTATAGATATAACTACATTTGGTTTGCCATGGGCAAGCTGCTCTTAGCTCACAAACATGCGTGAGTGCCAATTGCACCTCAGTCACATGAAAGCATTCTACACCTTGTGCATGGATTGTATACATTTGTAAGACTGGTAAAGCCAAAGATAACTCTTGTCTTGCTGCTGTCACTCCGTCTTACCTTACTTCTCCTGCACTGTCCCTACTACAGGGTACATACGTCATGTAATAAAAGAGCAAATTACATTTTCTGATGCATTTTTCCAGAACTGATTGTATGACTCTCCACCAAAAAGTGCCACAAGAATACAATTCAGCATATATGAACACTTTTCATCAAATTCATCAAACACTATTAAAAGTCATGTCATAACACAAAAAGATATATAAAGAAGATATATAAAACACAGATCTAAAATTGCATTCAATATTTTTTAAAAAAAATACATTTAAAGAAATTAAAAAAAAACTGCATGAGACAAGCCTCTGTTTTGATTTACATTCCAGGATAGTTTCTTTTATTTACCAAAAGAAAATGGAAATGGAATAAATGGAATTGCATAGGACTGCATGTCATGTGACTACACTAAACAGTTTCACAGCTATCATTTCAGTACTGCAGCCTTGTATGGGTGAATGGGCTTGGCAGAGTAATCTCATACCCCAGTGAATGTGATTCATACCCTGCATCAGACTTTTCATAGGTTCATAGGTACTAGGCTATCGGCCCAGGGGCCTATACAAACCCAGGCAAAAAGGTACCCTGGCTTTTGCCACCCAAAAAAATTATTTTCTTGTGCCACTGTCGAGCAGAGCCACAGAGGTGATCCCTGGGGTGAATTTCCTATTTCCCATCCAATCATCATGATTTTTCTTGAAGAGTGCTAATGAGGAGCTTTGTTTGATATAGATAGGTAGTTTATTCCAGAGTATGGGAAGTCTCTGGGACAGGAATCTATCCCTCCGGCATGTTCTGTTTATTGTGGTGACAAGGTTTAGGTCCCTAGCACGTGTAGCTCATAGGGATTGGGATTTCTTTAAGTGGAGCATGTCCAACAGCTCTGGGTTTGACATAGCTTTGTATGTTAGGCAGATATCACCTCTGAGTAGGCGATATGCGACGGAGTAAAGCTGGAGGTTTTTGAGACGGTCTGCGTAGGGCATCTGTTTGAGGCCGGTAATCTTCTTTGTGAGGTATTTCTGCGGCCTTTCCAGTTGTTGTAGATGTCTTGTGAGGTACATACCAAAAGGGGCATTGTACTCTATAATGGGTCTAATGAGTGATGAGTAGAGGGGAACAATGACCTTTTTTTTTCTGGATGAGAAACCTTTTGTGATGAGGTGTTCCATGTAGAAGGATTTCCTGACTACTGGGGCAATGTGATTATCAAAGGAGAGACTACTGTCCACCTGTGTCCCAAGGTCTCTTATCACACTTTCGGTGTTAAGTATACTACCACCTATGTTGTAGTTAATGGGTACAGAGTTTTTACCAAAGGGGATGACAATGCACTTTTTGGCATTGAGCTTGAGGCCATGGATTTGACACCAGGCATCTGTCTCAGTGAGGCCCTTTTGTAGGATGTCCACATCATTAGGAGTTTTGATTATGGCTCCTAGTTTTCAGTCATCTGCGAACTTCGTCAGCCAGAGGCCTTCTGTGTTAGCCTGTACTTCAGAGAAGTAGATACCAAACAGGAGAGGACACAGGACTGAACCCTGTGGTACTCCACTTGTCACTGGCCTGAAGTCGGATTTGGAGTCTGCTACTTTCACAGTGTGGGTTCTGTCAGTGAGCCAGTTGGCAAACCATCTTGTGACATAGGGATTTATACCTAGTTTAGTGAGTTTATCTATCATTCCAGAGTGGGGGATGGTGTCAAAAGCCTTGGCAAGATCTAGATAGGCTGTGTGAACCACCTTACCCTTGTCTACGGCTTTGGTGACTTCTTCAAATAAGTCTATCAGGTTTAGGAGACATGATCTGCCTTTTACAAACCTGAACTGGGTGGGATCCAGAGTTTGGAGATTACCAATGTCTTTGTTTATGAGTTCCATGATGATACGTTCCATGGCCTTGCAGACCAGGCTCGTTAGGCTAATGGGTGGTAGTTCCCCTGGGTCCATGGTGGCTCCCCCCTTGTGAAGTGGGATAACCAATGCTGTGCACCATTCAGCAGGTACAAAGCCTGAGGTGAGGCTATGAATGAACATGGTACTTAGGTGGGGTGCCAGTTCATTCTGTAGTTCGTGTAGAATGCAGCCTGGGATGTTGTCTGGTCCCATGGATGCTGTGTCCTTGGCTTTGGAGAGTGTGGTTTTTACCTGTGCAGCCATGATTACAGGAACTTTGCATTCTTCCGGTATAGAGATGGGCTCTTTAGGGGGTGAGAGGGGGGTAAAGTTAGCACTGAACCTATCTGCCAGGATGTTGGCAATATCAGTTGGGTCTGTATATGTAGTGCCATTGTGCTGTAACTCAGAGCAGATTTGAGTGTTGCCATTCAGATTCTTGACATAGCTATAGAATGCTATCTAGTTGTCTTTAGAATCAGTGGCAATTTTGTTTTCGTAACTAGCTTTGGAGGATTTTATCAGGGATCGCAGCTTCTTACTGAGGCTGACCAGGGAGCTCCTCCACTCGTGGGATTTTACTCTCTTTTGCAAGAGTTTCTTTCTTCTGTTGTACAGTTTGTTTATGGCAGGGGACCAACAGATTGGCTTCCTTTTTTTGGAGGATAGCGTCTTGGTTCTGTTTGGGATAGCACGATCCATGCACTCATGTAAGTGCTAATAAAGTGCAATTGTGTAGGATTCAGTAGTCGTAACTGTATTGTCCATCCGCATGGGTATCATGAAGTTTACCACTTCTGTCTTAAGAAGCATGAAGTTGGCTTTGAAGAAATTTTTTACCATGGTTTCCTCAATGGAGGGTGGAGGCAGGATGTGGATATCTAGGGTAATTAGCTTATGGTCGGATCGGACCAATGAGGCATTGACTTCAGGTGTGGAACACTGGTCACTCATATTGGTAATGACTAGATCTAGGATATTGTTGTCCCTGGTGGGGATGTGGATAAGTTGATCCAGGGCATTGGAGTTTATGAATTCCAGAAAGCGTTGAGCGAAGGAGTTGGTACATGAGTAGTTTTCCCAGTTAATGGTGGGGTAGTTGAAATCACCCATTATTAGGGTATTTGGTTGAACCCTAATATTTTCCAGTATATCAAGAAAAGAGGAGTGAGAATCCTGGGGCATGGTGGATGATCTGTAGCAAGCTACAATTTGGATTGCAGTTTTGCCCAGAGTTAGTTGCACTTGGATAACCTCGGCTGCATTATGCTGAGCAACTAGCCTGGAGGTGTGGATATCCTTAATGAATATGGATACACCTCCGCTTTTGGTGTTCCGGTCCAGATTACATGGCCGAAAAGTGTGGTATGAGTTATAGCCTGGTAGTGCAGGGGTGCTCTCTGGAGCCTTGAACCAGGTCTCAGTCACTGTGCAGATATCAATGTTTTCCATTTTAAGGAGTGCCTCGAGTGAGTGCATTTTGAGATTTAGACTTCTGGCATTGAGTAGCATCACCCTCAGTTTTTGTTTGCCTGTTCCTGTTATGGTGGTGAATTTGTCATTTGAACCTTGCCTAAAAAAGGCACTACAGGGGCGGCAAGAACCTTAGCCAGTATCCGGAATCCCAGGGGTGACAGGTGCAGGCCATCTCTGGCAAAGCATCGTGGTCTGTCGACCATGTCATCCCAGGCAGACAGATACTGGATCCATTTAGAATGGCACCAGAAGCTTAGCCAATTGTTGAAGTCAATCATTTTGTCCTTGTACTGCGGCATCATTATGGGTGATGGCAGAATTCTCCTTAGGGCTAAGGTCATACCTACCTGGGCTACAAGATCGGAGAGCTCTTCCATGTCTCTTTTCATGTAGTCCAGGGAGGTACGTCTCAGGTCATTCACACCAACATGGACAATGACAAAGTCATATTTGTTCTTGTTGTGGAGTGACCTGAGTGCGTGGGTTATTTGGTGGATCCTGGCACCTGACAGGCAGCTGACAGTAACCTTCTACTTGTTTAGCCTGGTGAGTGGGACATCAGTGTGCCTGACTATAGAGTCACCTATGACTAGTGTGTTGGGTATGTTGTTTTGCCTTATTGGCTGTGGTTGAGTGGCACACTGAGTCTGTGGGCTATGTGTCATTTGGGTTGTGTTGGGGGGGTGGAGGTTACATCTCATTCTTGTACTGGAAGTTGAGAAGGATGGCATCCGTTAAAGCCAAGATCATGTCCCAAGCTGAGCTGTCAAGAAGACCAAAATTCTCTTCTACCTACTGCAGGAGTCATACCTGTGGAAGTTGGAGCAGGTCACTATTGGCTCAGAGTGGTGAAATATAAACATATGGCAGGATATGGTGAAATCACCTGTCATCCTTGACAGGCATCCCAGGTATTATTTAGGTACAATGACCTATAGAGGAAGGACTGAGTGGAATTTAGAGGTATAGGAAAGAAGGCTAGACTTCTACAGTAATACTAGATTTCAATATATATATATATATATATATATATATATATATATATATATATATATATATATATATATATATGGGTCTATTTTTAAATGCCGAAATCTCGAGTTTTAAAAAAACGAACCCAAAACATCAAGATTACAGTATCTCGACATTTAAAAGAGGGAAGAAAAAGACAGATACCTAAAATAAAGTGTTTGCAGGGGTGGAAGCCCCCTGCACCACCCACACCCCCCTACTTAAATATACCAACTCCGAGATCATGCTACAGTGAAGAGAACGGTAATGCCCCTCTTGCACTTACCATTCTCTTCACTGTAGCGCAATCTTGAAGTTGATATATTTAAGTAGGGGGTGTGGGGGGTGCAGGGGGCTTGCCCCCCTGCAAACACTTTATTTTAGTTCATGTGTGTTTTTTTTTTCACTTTTAAATGTCAAGATACCGAAATCTCTGTGTTTTGGGTTCGTTTTTTTTTAAAACTCGAGATTTCGGCATTTTGGCATTTAAAAGTGGACCTATATATATATATATATATATATATATATACAGTGGATATAAAACATTTACACACCCCTGTTAAAATGTCAGGTTTTTGTGATAACCTGTACAATTCAATTGAAAAACAAACAAATCTTTTATGGAAAAAAAATATAAAAAAATAAAAAACGTAGACTATACTGGTTGCATAAGTGTGCACACCCTTAAACTAATACTTTGTTGTATGCACACTTCCTTAAACTAATACTTTGTTGAAGCACTTTTTGATTTAATTACAGCGGTCAGTCTTCTTGGGTATGAGTCTATCAGCATGGCACATCTTGACTTGCCAATATTTGCCCACTCTTCCTTGCAAAAAGGGCATCTCTTGTGCACAGACCTCTTCAGGTCACCCCTCAGACTTTCTGTTGGATTTGGTTCTGGGCTCTGGTTGGGCTATTCCAAAACTTTAATTTTATTTTGGTGAAGCCATTATTTTATTGATTTGGATGTATGCTTGGGGTCATTGTCATGTTAAAAGGTGAAATTCCTCTTCATCTTCAGCTTTCTAACAGATACCTGAAGTTTTTGGGCCAAAAGTGGCTGGTATTTGGAACTGTTCATAATTCCCTCCACCTTGACTAAAGCCTCAGTTCCAGCTGAAGAAAAGCAACCCCAAAGCATGATACTGCCACCTCCATGCTTCACCGTGGGGATGGTGTTCTTTTGGTGATGCGAAGTGTTATTTTTGTGCCAAACGTACCTTTTGTAATTGTGGCCAAAAAGTTCAACCTTGGTCTCATCAGGCCATAGCACATTTTCCCACATGCTTTTGGGAGACTTGATGTATTGTTTTGCAAATTTTAGCCAGGCCTGGATGTTTTCATGTGTAAGAAAAGGCTTCTGTCTTGCAACCCTACTCCATAGTCTAGACATATGGAGGATACGGGAGATTATTGTACATGTAGTACACAGTCAGTACTTGCCAGAAATTCCTGCAGCTCCCTCAATGTTGCTGTAGGTCTCTTGGCAGCCTCCCTGACCAGTTTTTGTCTGGTCTTTTCATCAATTTTGGAGGGACATCCAGTTCTTTGCAACGTCACTGTTGTCCTATATTTTCTCCAATTTTTTATGACTGTCTTCACTGTGCTCCATGGTATATTCAATGCTGTGGAAATGTTTTTGTACCCTTCCCCTGACTGATACCTTTCAACAGTGAGATACCTTTGATGCTTTGTAAGCTGTCTGTGAACCATGGCTTTTGTTCTAGCAGGCAAATGAGTAAATGTCAGGAAAATCCTACTTGGACAGCTGAACATTATTTGGGATTAATCAAAGTCTCTTTAATTGATGACAGGTGTGCACCCAAGATGACTGAATGCTGTAATTAAATCAAAAGGTGCTTCAACAAAGTATTAGTTTAAGGGTGTGCACACACAACAAGTTATTAGTTCAAGGGTGTGCACACTTATGCAACCAATGTATTGTACATTTTTTATTTTTTACACTTTTTCTCCTAACAGATTTGTTTGTTTTTCAATTGAATTGCACAGGTTATAGATCACATTAAAAATGGGAAACATTTTGAAATGATTTATTTTTTTCTCATTTTTTATATCACAAAAACCTGGCATTTTAACAGGGGTGTGTAAACTTTTTATAAAAACTGTATACATTTTTTCTAGATATTCTTAACTCACTAGCCCCTACTCGGAAAATCAGAACTAAAGCCAACTACGCCCCCTGGCTCTCCAAAGAAACTCGAGCTCTCATGCACAAAAGAGATAGTGCTTGGAAATCCTGGGCTAAAGCCAAAACTCCTGCCTTCCTCCAAAACTATAAAGAGATACATAACCTCATCAAGAAACTAGTCAATAAGGATAAAAAATCCTTCTACAACTCACAACAATCTGACTGAATATCTAAACCACAAAAATTCTGGGCCACCCTAAACAAGATCCTCCACCCAGGCAACCCATCTGCCCCCTCTCCATTTGCTAACAATACCTCACTAGAAACTGCGACCCTCCTCAATAATTACTTCATTGAATACCATCCAAAAACTAACACAAACAAATCTCAACTCTAACCCCTATTCAAACACCCCCACTCCAACAAACAACATCCTGTTATCCCTGAAACCCATCCCCACAGCCTATGTTAAATCACTCTTGCTTAAGCTCAAACCTTGTTTTCCCTCTGCAGATCACCTACCACCTGTCTTTCTCAAACTTGCTGTGGAATCTATTGCCTACCCTGTATCCCTGCTCATAAATAGATCCATCCAAAAAGCCACCATCCCTGACATTTGGAAAGCCTTTTACACCATCCCACTGCATAAAGGTGGAAATTCCACTGACTCATCAAACTACAGACCCATAGCCATACATCCCCCTCTATCAAAAATGCCTGAAAAGTGGATCCATACTCAACTACTTAATTTCTTCCTTCAGGAAAACCTACTGACTCATACCAGTCATGGTACTGCACTGTTGGCCTTTACACATGCAGTAGCTGAGGCCAGATACAAAAACAAACTTGTATCTTCTCTTTTCCTCGACCTCTCCAAAGATTTCAGTACTCTTTCCCACCCCTTACCCCTTTCTAAACTCAATTATCTTAATCTTTCCTCTAGTTCTCTTAACTGGTTTACCAGCTATTTTTCCAACAGGCAGCAATCTGTCAGATGGCTCACTTCCTGCTCCTCCTTTCTACCCATAAAATGTTGGTGTCCCCAAGGATACATCCAAGGCCCCCATTTGTTTAATATGTTCATAAATGATCTCCATACCTCCTGTAAACAGTCCACCCTCTTTCAGTATGCCAACGATTCTACACTTATCTCCATCTCTGACAACTTATCTGACTTCCACACACACACACCCAAAACTCCTTCCTATCTGTTCAAACATGGCTCACCAAAAATCAGCTCATCTTAAATCCAAAAAAAATAAATAAATAAACTCTTACTATTGTTTTCTTGACCTCTCTATCACCACAAATCCTCCTTTGTCATTACATCCCTTGACAAGACCACCATCCTAACTGATCCCCACACAAAGCTCCTAGGTGCAATTATTGATGATGAACTTAAATTTAATCTCCATATTCAGCAAAATGTAAAAAAAAAAAAAAAACCCACCAAAAACTGGGTCTACTTTACCAAAATAAAAAAATTCTTAACTCAGAAGCTAGACTCTCAGTAGCTCAATCTCCCCTCCTTCCATCCCTTCTTTATGCAGCTCCTATTCTCACCTCCATTCACTCCATACATCTTTCCAGACTCCAACAATCTTACCAAAAAGTAACCAGATTTGCTACTAATTCCCCTCACAACTCACACCACTGCCTAGCACTCAGCTATCTTAAATGGCTAGAATTCCCCCAACTACTACAAATGTCTCAATCTCAAATCATACACTCTGTACTTTACAAACCTACTTCCTGCCTCTCTCTCTCCTCCCTGGTATCCTATTATACCCCAAACCGTACTCTCCGTACATTGAATCAACAACTCCTTGACATTTATAAACCCAACAAATATTTTGGAAAACTACTTTACAAATATAGTGTAGCCCAAGCTTGCAACAAACTTCCTTCACATGTAAGAACCATCTTCCACACTAAGCATTTCAAAAAAGAACTTAGACTACATTTACTTAGCATAAAATTTTGCTCCAGTTATGACCCTACCTAACCCATTACTCCTCCTCATCCTCCCCAAGCCATAATAATCTCCACATAGACAGGTGATTACAATGACATAATACATCTCATACATAACTCTATGCTAACTCATCTTTTGTTTTGAGGTATGTTTTCATTTTTTATCTTATTTTACCTGACCGCTACAAGGTGGTGGTGCTGCAGTAGCATTGTCACCTCACAGTATGACGTTGTCCTGTTCGAGTCTCAGCTAGAGCATCATCTGTGTGGAGACATGCATGAATGGGCGTACCTTCATTGAAGGTTGTGCGTTTGGGCTGGCAACTCGGCACATAAAAATCTACTGCCAATCATTAGCGGACCGGAGTTCCACTGTGGCGACCCCTAACCGAGAAAAGCCGAAAGACACAAGACCTGTCCACTACAAGGTAGGCAAAAAAAAATGTCATCATTGCTAAAATTTCAGCTACTATCATTCTTTGCTTTGTATTCTTACCTTGTTCACGTTTTGTTTTCTGTACCTCTTAATTATCTGTTATTGCATTAGTACTGCCTTTTGAATTGTATTGCGATTAATTATTAGCTATGTTAAAATTTGTTCATGTGTTTGTAAATCTCTGGAGCTTTTCTCCTCAGGTCTCCACTGAAAATGGGCCTCTGGCTCAGTTGCACCAACCCAGTTAACAAATGTCAAATAAATAAATTAAAAAAAAAAAAAAAAAAAAAAAAAAATATATATATAGATATATATATATATATATATATATATATATATATATATATATGTATATAAACTTTCTACAGCAACAGGTGCACAGACAGAACAAAGGTGCTTGGTTATACATATTTCATAATTCATAACTTTACCAAAAAAAAAACAAAAAAAAAAAAACAATGCTTCAAAATTTAAGTTTAGGTTTATTAGCCTTCACAGCAGAACAGTAGGCAAGAGAGACGCATTAAAACAGCAGACCGGATTCACCCACTGGTGTCATCGGTGCTATATATATATATATATATATATATATATATATATATATATATATATAAAATTTTCATATTCCTATTTAATTTTATGCATGCACAGATATATATGTACATAAAACTTTGCACACAGACACGCACAAGTATTTTTTATATATGTGTGTGTCTTGTGTGTGTACGTGTATACTGATTTCTGTGTGATATATACACACACACATATATATATATATATATATATATATATATATATATATATATATATATATTTATATATGACAAATCAGTTTTAGTGCATTTTTCAAGGCAATAAAAATGCAGTGTTTCATGTCTGTTGTAGAAATTGTACTGCTGCTGCCATGTCAGAGTCATACCTGAAATATTTGATATGAAATGCTTATTTGCTACATTTGTTATGCACTGCAATTCGGTTATAAGGTGGTACTAATTGTTCTTTATTAACAGCTTCATAAATTTTACTGCTTAATCTTTGGAAGAGTACAATGTGCACTGAAATAATTGTTACAATTATGTTGCAGTGCCATCTATATGCATACTAGTGATTTTTTTGCTGGTTTCCAGAAGTTGCCTGTACTTTTGCAATGGCTAAATAAATGAAGCAACACCTCCATGTTGGGGTGAGGGTGAGGACCATGCAGAAACTGGCTGTACTGCATAATACTGAGTATGATTTCATTATTACAAACTGCAATGCTGTATGCCATCCTGAATAACATACAAAATGACTTAATGAATCACCATACCATAGAACTATAAGAATTATATACACTTAGCTAAACGATGATGTGCATATTTCATTGCAGCTTAGATTGGTCAATTGAAACTGTTTGTAAAGTTTGAAACCCTTGCAGGAATGTGGCCCTCCTTCCCAAATTGACTCTTTGTGATATTGCCATGGTCGCATGTCTTTCTGAAGCAAATTGCTAGATTAATATCCAAACACCTTACCCCTCCATATACACTGTGGTGCCTTTGAATCAGGAATGTATAGTACTGGCTGCAGCAAATTAATAAAGTTACACACCATGGTATTGCACCATAATAGCTTTTCCAGGATGGATGCCTTCTCAACTTTGTTATAGTTTTGCAAAAAAATACTTGATCAAGGCCCAGTCTCACATTTATATTGTAACATGTTGCATTTATTCAAGAAAAGACAGTGGGCTGCTTCAGAACATGTAGTATGCAGAATGTAAGGGGGTGGAATGAATAATAAATCTTTTAGAAGTTGAAATTGCTTTTAGCCATGATTCCAAAGACATGCATCTGGAGCATTTCTCCCTGGGTCTCCTCTGAAAATGGGCTCTGTCCCAGTTGGACTTTCCTGGTTAACAAATGTTAAATAAATAAATAAATAAATGATGCACATGCATATGTAATGAGAAAACAACCTTCTTTTCCCCCTTTTTCCATATTACCACTATTGAGGAGGACATTGCATATAATAGACACGAGCACCAGCGGAGAGATGCGAGACATGCAGAGCACTCAGTAAAACCTATAGACAAAGACATTTGTAACCTCCAAACTCTGGATCCCACCCAGTTCAGGTTTGTGAAAGGCAGATCATGCCTCCTGAACCTGATCGACTTCTTTGAGGCAGTCACCAAAGCCGTGGATGAGGGTAAGGTGGTTCACACAGCCTATCTTGACCTCGTCAAGACTTTCGACACCGTCCCCCATTCTGGAATTATAGCTAAACTCACTAAACTAGGTATAAATCCCTACGTCACAAGATGGGTTGCCAACTGGCTCACTGACAGAACCCACACTGTAAAAGTTGCAGACTCCAAATCTGACCTCAAGGCAGTGACAAGTGGAGCGCCACAGGGTTCCGTCCTGGGACCTCTCCTGTTTGGTATCTACTTCTCTGAAGTACAGGCTAACACAGAAGGCCTCTGGCAGGCAAAGTTCGCAGATGACTGCAAACTAGGAGCCATAGTCAAGTCCCCAAATGATGTGGACATCCTACAGAAGGGCCTCACTGAGACAGATGCCTGGTGTCAGAGCCATGGCCTCAAGCTCAATGCCAAAAAGTGCAGTGTCATCCCCTTTGGTAAAAACTCTGTACCCATGAACTATCACATAGGCAGCAATCTACTTAACACCGAATGCATGATAAGAGACCTTGGGACCCAGGTGGACAGTAGTCTCTCCTTTGATAGTCACATCGCCACAGTAGTCAGGAAGTCCTTCTACATGGCACACCTCATCATAAAAGGGTTCTCATCCAGGAAAAAAGAGGTCATTGTTCCCCTCTATTCGTCACTCATTAGACCCATTATAGAGTACAATGCTCCTTTTGGAATGTACCTCACAAGACATCTGCAGCAGCTGGAAAGGCCACAGAAGTACCTCATAAAGAGGATTACTGGCCTCAAACAAATGCCCTACACTAACCACCTCAAAAAACTCCAGCTTTACACCGTAGCATATCGCCTACTCCGAGGTGATCTCTGCCTAACATATAAAACTATGGCAAACCCAGAGCTGTTGGACATGCTACACCTATAGAAAACCCAATCCCTCTAAGCTACATGCTCTAGGGACCTAAATCTTGTCACCACAATAAACAGGACATGCTGGAGGGATAGATTCCTGTCCCAGAGACTTCCTATACTCTGGAACAAGCTACCCATCTATGTCAAGCAAAGTTCTTCATTAGCACTCTTCAAGAAAAATCTTGATGAGTGGATGGGAAATAGGAAATACACCCCGGGGATCACTTCTGTGTCTCTGCTGGACAGTGGCATAGGAAAATAACTTTCTTGGGTGGCGTAAGCTATGGTACCTTGCTGGCTAGGCTTATGTAGGCCCTTGGACCGATAGCCTAGTACCTACCTATGAACCTATGAACCTATGAACCTATGAACCTATGAAATACATACCCTTAAAAATGCCATTCATTAATGCAATGCCAAGTTTTTATCTGATAGATCATAGTCCAATCATTAGACATTAGTAAGCTTAATAAAACAAGAGAAATGAATATCAGTTTATTATAATGAACTATCAAAGTGCAAAGAAATGCATTATATATCAGTGATGCCTAGATTGGTAGCAGCATCATTAACTGTCACTGAAACAGTACTATTATTACTTTTTAGTGCTGCACTAGCCAAGAAAGTATTAAAGTAAGCAGTAATCTGTATGACATAGCATTAATAACAAGTGGCATTCATCAATATTTCTTAGAATACATTCATTCAAATACGAATGAAAAATGTATAACATTGATTAATGACAATTTTTGTATAAATGTGTTTATTTTAATTCATACTAAATAAAGCACAATGAAGCCACTCATGAGTCCCTTTCTTTCTTCATTTCACTCTCTCTCTTTTTTTGTCATTATTAACTCTCTTCCTTTTGTGTTACTTTTTCTACAGATCCACAGAGCCCTGGGTCAGCTTAATTGCATGACTGCCAGGTGAAAGAACATTCATCACGTCCTTCTGCCCATGTGGGGAAGTCTTCACAGAGTGGGGCAGTGGCTCCACCCCCAATGCCCCCCCCCCCCCGTGTGCGTCAGCTGTGTAAGCAGAGAATGCTATGAGCTTCAGGGCCTAGTTGAGTCAGTGGTTGAGATGGCATTGGAGAGATGTCTGCATCCCCTATAATCTCTCCACCAGTCACCAATGGCCTCTTCACTCACACCATCAGTGTCCTCCTTTCCAGGTCCATGGGTGAGATAATTAAGGTCTTCTGGACCAAAGTAGTAACATGTTGTCATCCCTCCTCCCCCTCCCTTTTGCATCTATCTGACATCTGTATGTGTTACTCTCCCCAACATCAGCCTACCATAGTGTTCCTCCTACCTTGTTTGTCATTTATGTTTATGGGTTCCTTCACTCTTCAATAACATTTTCTCTCTTGCACCCTCTACCCTTACTCCTTCCCAAAAATTCTTATGAAAAAAGCAAATTTGGAAAATGGGGTCTATCCCTCCCAAAAACATAGCGCACCTCCTCTTCCACCTCCTTCACAGTTCTGTTAATGTCTTCATTCTATGTTTCCCAGTCGTCTGTTTTTTCTATTCTCCCCTTTTCCAACCTTATAAAAGCCCAAACAAGGTGGTGATATAAGGGCATATTTCACAATAAATGAAATAAACAGTTTCAGTAAGCTGTGGCCCAGTGGTATTCAACTTAGAAGTTCTCGAGAGATCCACGCAGACATATTCCCACAAATGTTAACCAAAATAACCAAAAAGCATTCATTACTTTACATACATAAGGCTCCTTCCACATATAACTATGCTGGGTTTTAGTCATTTTACACTGGTTAAGATATGTGAAACTGATGTGGGCATTCTATCATAAGACTAAGATTTTATGAAATCAGCACCACGTGTTTTTGCTTAGTTTATTTAAATACAGATATAGCACCATATTTCACTGATTGCTGGAATACATGTGAATTATGGGACTATGAATACCACTGATCGTTGGCACTCAATACTTTGCATTGACAGATGCTTACACATTTATGGTCACAGCTGATTTTACATATGCCACCCGCTGCACAGTGGTGGTCAGCTCATTTAAACTATTGCTGGCAAAAAAACACAGTATCAGCAGAACATAATAGTGGTTGAAGTTAACAGTTTGAGGTGTGAAACTTGGCAGCCCAGCTGCTTGGTATAAGGAGTAGCGGCACTCATGCATTGTACCTGTGTTTCAATGGTGGTCTGCATGATCTTGTCTGCAAAGTTGCAGTAAGAACGAGAAGTGATTTGGAATCCTTTAAATGGCCAAGAGTGAGGTGGGCTCATATATTTTTGGCCAGATTATAGGGAGTATAGGAGAGATGAAATGGGGAGCAAACAGGATAAAACATAAGGTGAAAAAGTAAGGAATGAACAAGTTTAAATGGGTAAGGTGATGTAATTTATTTGCAGGACAGGCTCCCAGTTTTCATAAATGAAGAGAAGGTAAGTTGGAGAAGGAAGTAAGGGAAGTAAGAGGAAGGTCATAGAATTAAGAGTTAGGGTAGGTAGCAGGGGAAGACACACAAGACAGTTGAGGGGGGGGTATGGTAACACATGTGGGAAGGGGAACACAGTGGTGAAGGAGACATCTGACAAACAGAGGGAGGGGAGAGTTCTACAACAAGTGAGTAGACCAGGACAAAAAACACCAAGATGAGTGGATAGGATGAGGCTCTGCCGCTGCTGTCTCTGACAGCTGTGATACAGTGGGAACTTATTTGCCAGCCTGGGTACCTTTACTACTGGGTCCTGACTCAGATGGTGGAGCAAGTGTTGGGCAGGGACTCAACACGGGTCACCAAAAGAAGTTCTTTATGTGGTGATTGTCAGCATTTAGCTTCCTTTTGATGATTTTACCACTATATCTGCCAGTTACAAATGGGTGTCAATGCAGTTACACGTCCACTAGCACTTTCCACCATCAGGTACAATAACCTACCTGCAGTGTGTAGTCCAGCTAGGGCAGGAGGAGTGGAGTTGGCTGTAGGAGGGTTGGATACAGATGTCATGGGTGCTTCTGGTGGTGATGGTGGTGGCTCTACAGCTGCCCCATTTGGGAGAGCTGAGAGGTCTTGCAAAAAGGATTGGTGCAGGTTTACATACTGCTGCATTTGACAGTAATATAACTGGAAAGAAAAAGTAATAAACAAAATAAATGTATCAATATAAAGGATAGTGACAATGAGGGTTATAAAGTTACACATATCATACTTGAATAAGCAGCAAATTCACATCTCAATTTGCCTAGGATGTTTGCATAGAGAAATGAGGGGATGACATGAAGCCATGACCATTATCACCTGCATTCTGAAGGTTAAAGCCTTAAGGTGCTGAGCTACTTGGAGTATCCAAACAACCACTGCAGACCAGCCCACAGTAATAGGATGTCTGAGACCAATGTACATAAATAAATAAAAAGTTCTGCTTAGCCATATATTCTACTCACAGGTAATATAATGGCAATATAATCGAAGGGACCAAATATATTGACAAGGAAGACCTGTGACAGAAATGTCCACAAAAATGTAGCTCATGCATCTTTTTTCCTTCTTATTCTGTTCTAACTGTAATGAAACAGACACCACAAAGTGAAAATGATATTAAACTGCACATGGGAGGTGGGAGCTGAACCCACAGATATCATCACAATGTGAGAGCACCACTTTAACTTCTTGAGCCACTAGTTCAAGTGTAATGCAGGATGCACACACAAATATATACACACACACACACACACACACACACACACACACACACACACACACACACACACACACACACACACTGATAACAACACTCACACTGCTAAAAAGCTATAGTGTATGAAACTGCACCTGTATCACCTGAAAAGATGCTTAATATTAAAACATATATATCATGAAGCAAGAATACTCTCCTTGGCACTTAGTCCTCCTCCTGTGCATTCAGCCTTTTTTCTGCAATTTCTTTAGGGGCTATGGAGAAAAAAACAACAATGTGTAAGTGTGGCATTCCCTCTCTGGGCCAGTAATCAAGGAGTCTGAATCCTCACCACTGACACTGGAGTGGGAGGTTCATTTGGAATACAAATGGCTACACTCAGTATTTCCAGATGGAAACCTCTCTGCATCAAGCACAATTTCCCTTAAGAGTACACAGAGAACACAGTCAGCACAGGGTCTGGATTTTTCTATCTGTTTTTCTCCAGGTCCTCAATAAGACTCCCTATTGGCACAGCTTTAGAATTAAGTCCTCAGCCAAGTGCCCAAGCCAAGTCCTCCACCACTCTTTCTGTGAAACCAGTGCTTCATGACCCTGCTCCAAGTAGCTGTCACACACACACTTTGAGATTTGATTTGCACACACACACCTGGCAAATGCTGGCACAGGTTTACTAGCTATGCCCCTTCTGTCCAGACCATAAGGTAGTTATCACTGCCACCAGGCACTACAAAGCCAGCTACCTAAGGATCTTATAAGAGTACCCAATTATACTGAGTGAAATCAATATTAATACAAATGGTAGTTTGACCAGCAGCAAGGCTTTCAACAGTGATCAGTTATCATCAAATAAATATATGCAAATACTCTCACAACTTGAATATTTTTCTAAAAGGACCAGCCACAATGAGAAGTTTAAATATATTTAAAAAAATAAAAGAACATGAAAATACTAAGTATATATTTACAGTAAACACCAGAGTTTCAGTCAGGGGAAATATTAAAAATAACACAGCTAGAAAGATTCGTACAGTTACAGAAAAACAATGCTTAACTATTCTCACTATATTTTCCTAACTGATTTAGAGAATTACTATCCCTGGCCACTTACTAGTGCAAGACAAGATGAAGTGGGCGACTGTTCCTTTTTGTCAGATCCAAGACAGAATACAGAATACTGAGAGCAATCTCCTATGAATATCTAAGTATTATTTCTGCCTTATAGAATGACATCACACACATCTGGTCATCTGACTTTGTTTCCTGCACTATCTCCTATCATTAAAATCTGCCAGGATTTTAGGACCTACATGTCAATAATACACACACAAGAGCATTGCTCAGATCTGGTGCAGCTGGTGGAAGTCATAAAACCATAAAACAGTTCCCATCTTCCTTCAGGAGCTAATAAACCATGCTTCTTACAAACATTGCTTCTATGGCTTTATTCAAAATGGTGAGATAATATCTTTATGGCGTAATTGAATTTCAACAATTTTTTAAAGTTTGCTGCAGCTCTATTGTGATTAACCTCTTCCCTTCCGGTATCCTCTGTTGAAACATACACATTTAACTCAAGTTACACTAATACATGTACATTTCTTTTTTTTCCAGCAGGGCACACTGTTCATACATTTATAACACAGCAACTTTACAAATACATTTTCAACACAAGCATCTGTACAAATCAGTTTGATATTCAAATAATATATAATTTTTTACTAAATTCCAGCTAGCTGTGCTGGCATATGTTACACACCCACTGCCCCATATCTCCCATCACTAGAAGCTGCCAGGAGTTTAGCACCTGTCGGTAATACACACTCAAAAGCATTGCTCAGATATGGTCAGCTGCTGGAAGTCATAAAACCATAAAATACTTCCCTTCTTCCTATAGGAGCTAATAAACCATACTTCTTACAGACATTGCATTTCTGGCTTCATTCAAAACTGTGAGATAACATCTTTATGGCCTAATTTAATTTCAATTATTTTCCAAAGTTTGTTGCAGCTGGATTATGATTAACCTCTTCTCTTCCAGTATCCTCTGTTAAAACATGCACATTTAACTCAGTTACAATAATAGATGTACATTTCTTTTCTTTCCAGCAGGGCACACACTGTTAACAAATTTTTAACACAGCAACTTTACAATACATTTGCAACACAAACATCTATACAAATCAGTTTGATGTTCAAATAACATATATTTCTTTACTAAATCAGTTTGATGTTCAAATAACATATACTTCTTTACTAAATTCCAACTAGCTGTGCTGGCATATGTTACACATCCACTGCCCCACTTCTCCTGGCATAGCTGTAAGTAACTCCTATCTTCCAGTAAGATCTGTGGACGGCAGACAATGGTAGGTTGTATGTGTAGATTCATAGGTGGTGCCTGCTGTTTAAATTAATCCTACCATCAGGCTAGGGGATTGGGGGCTTGTCAGCTTATGTCACTATACTGTTGATGTGTGGGATGCCAGCAGCATGGGTAGCAGCCAGGGCTAAACTATTCCAGGCTTCAGTCTTTTATTGATACCTTTGATAGTCCTCCTGCAAGGGCCTCTGGTAGAGACTCTGAATATAATCTTTATGGTGGAAGTGAAGGAAGATTTTTATCTCTTCAATATACCACCTCTGTGCTATAAAAGGAACATTATTCTCTCCAGCCATGATGTCTTACCCAGAAGAATCACAGAAAAAAATGGCAGAAACGTTGCACCCATACCCATTCTTATGTGTACAATCTGCTGCACAGTGGTGTGCAATGACAAACAGCTTATTTACATAGCAGGTGATGGGTCAGAATAAAATAGATACTGCATTTAATTGATTCATAATGACACTTTAAGATGAAGCTTGACAGTCTTGTATCCCTCTGTAAGTAGTTGAGAAAGCAGGCACTACAGCCAATCCATTTCCATAGAGATATGCACAGAGTTACAAATCTCCCACCTTAATGACATGGCATGGACCATGCCTGTACAGTGATGATTGCAGGGACCCAGGCATTTTCATGGTACTGAATAGGATTGAGCCACTGTTTATCAAGTTGACTCAGTGCACCAATTCACCCATTCAGAAACAATAATTAGTTGAGCACTAATTAATATAATCATTATGCCCAGCCAGGTGAATTTTCATAATATAAGCACAAATGAAATCAGAGATAACCATCACGATATGGAAAAAGTTGTATTGTGGCAACTTTTGAATCTGCAATAGGTGAACCTAAGACTAATTGTTAAGGTATACTAAAGCTCTGTTCTGACTATACAAGGTAAGTTCTACTTTTAAGTTCATCTTGTCAAGTATGCCTCTAAGTGTTTTGGGTAGGGGTATTGAGAGGAGTACTGTGAGAGTAAGGTTGTTATTGGGCTGAAGGACAGAGTAAGGTTGCTATTGGGCTGAAGGACTGTTAAGCAAAACAGGAAACATACCCATAAACACGTACTCAGAGTATAATTCAGCACATTCTGGCTGGTATTATGATACCAGTTTCAATAAAAAACATTTGATTGTTCTCTGGGTTACACAAATATTTCTTGTGCAAAAATACATTTACCTCTGAGAGTTGGAAGAGGATGTTAAATTTAGTCAGGTCATCACTTAGTTTCAGTATATTAGTCTTGGCATGATCTCTGAGTACCATGGGTGCCAGACGATGCTGAAGGTTGGGGGTAGATGTCTATATGGGCACTTAGTTGCATGAAAGGGGTAATTTGCATTTTTTTAAGTAGTTGCTATGATAAAATGAAGCTTGTGCATGCGTGCTCGCATGCGCTCGTGTGCACGAGCATGCGCACACACACACGCACACACACGCACACACACGCACACACACGCACACACACACACACACACACACACACACACACACACACACACACACACACACACACACACACACACACACACACACACACACACACACATATTTATATATGATATCGAGCTGTACATAGTGTCAACTGGAGTTTCTTTAAGAATAATTCTAGAAAATGTTTATATAAAATTTCAGATTAAGCTGCTGCCTTTCTTTATCTTAAAACATCTGAGTGTGACATATATTTTCACCTGAGTGCATTATCTGTGAGTATCCCATTCACATGGATGGCTTGTGCACCATAAACTTGGGTGGCTACAGGAAAAATAGAAAGGAGGGATTAGTAGACATCAGTAAAATAAACTGGCCCCTGTGTGATAGTTGGGCACTGTATAACTCATATGTGTAACCAAACCACTGTACAGCTGAATAGCAGTAACTCTCTGGTTTCAGTGTAATGCTGGCCATATTCCTGGCAATCATCTGTATACTTTATACAGTAATTTTGGAAATAACCAAGTGATATAGCTTGGTTATTTCCAAATTTACAGCATAAAGTGTATAATGGGGTGTTAGGACTTTAGTCAGAGAAAGACTAACTCAGTAATCAATTCATAAAATGTAGCTTGGCCCTATGAGCATAGGGAATGTGCACTGCTGTCCTAGTTATGTATGAGCTTCTAATATCCACACCCAGAATGGAATGTGTCCAGGCTACACTACAGAGTCAATTATTTGGCCTTGCACCCCAGAGCCCTTTCTGTCTACTCTCTCTGTAAACCACAGTACCTTTCACTGCTTCTTATCCACTTTAACTGCTTTTATAGCTTCATAGGTAAGTACTAAGCTAGCTGTCCTTCTGGGCCATTTTAAGTCTAGACAGTTTCCCTTTTTGTTCTCAAAATAACCTGTCCAATTTGGTTACAGATTGGCCTTACCTATACTTCTTTTTCTTCTTTCGGCTGCTCCCGTCAGGGGTCGTGACAGCAGATCAACTGTTGCCATTTCTTCCTGTCCTCTGCATCTTGCTCTGTCACACCAACCACCTGCATGCCCTTTCTCACCACATCCATAAACCTTATCTTAGGCCTTCCTCTTTTCCTGTTACCTGGCAGCTTCATCCTTAGCATCTTTTTCCCAATATATTCTGCATCCCTCCTCCGCACATGTCCAAACCAACGTAATCTTGCCTCTCTGGCTTTGTCTCCAAACCTTCCAACCTGGGCTGATCCTCTAATATACTTATTCCTAATCCTGTCCATCCTCATCACACCCAGTGCAAATCTTAACATCTTCAACTCTGCCACGTCAAGCTCTGACTCCTGCCTTTTTGTCAATGCCACTGTCTCCAACCCATATAACATAGCTGGTCTCACTACCCTCTTGTAGACCTTCCCTTTCACTCTTACTGGTACTCGTCTATCACAAATCACTCCTGACACTCTTCTCCACCCACTCCATCCTGCCTGTACTCTTTTCTTCACCTCTCTTCCACACTCACCATTACTCTGAAATGCTGATCCCAAGTATTTAAACTCATCCACCTTCGCCACCTCTACTCCCTGCATCCTCACCATTCCTCTATCCTCCCTCTCATTCACACACATATATTCTGTCTTAGTCCTGCTGACCTTCATTTCTCTTCTCTCTAGAGCATATCTCCACCTCTCCAGGGTCTCCTCCACCTGTTCCCTACTCTCACTACAGATCACAATGTCATCTGCAAACATCATAGTCCACGGGGACTCCTGTCTGATCTCGTCTGTCAACCTGTCCATCAGCATTACAAATAAGAAAGAGCTCAGAGCTGAACCTTGATGTAATCCCACCTCCACCTTAAATGCATCCATCATTCCCACTGCAGACCTCACCGCTGTCACACTACCCTCGTACATATCCTGTACCACGCTTACATACTTCTCTGACACTCCTGACTTCCTCATACAATGCCACAGCTCCTCTCTAGGCACCCTGTCATATGCTTTCTCTAAATCCACAAAGACACAATGCAACTCCTTCTGACATTCTCTGTACCTCTCCATCAACACTCTCAAAGCAAACATTGCATCTGTAGTGCTCTTTCCTGACATGAAACCATACTGCTAATCACTAATCATCACCTCCCTTCTTAACCTAGTTTCCAATACTCTTTCCCATAACTTCATGCTGTGACTGATCAATTTATTCCTTCTGTAGTTACTACAGCTCTGCACATCACCCTTATTCTTAAAAATCGGTACCAAAAAACAAACAAAATTGGCCTTACCTATCCATGGTCAATAATTATTTATTATCCCTAATAAGAATAAATGGGTTCATACTATAGATAACTTGAGGGAACCTATGCATGGAATAAAGCATTTACGAGTTGCCTTTGCCCATTAGTAGTACAGGTGGCAGTACGGGGTAAATTTTCTGTTTCCTATCCACAGATGTAGGTTGCACTTGACAATGAACAGGGATGAAGTTTGTTTTGTGTTGATGCAGAGTCTATTTAATAGCAGCTGTATCCTCTGACAGACATACCTGTCCATCCAAACCATTCTGCTGATGTTACAGAAAAGTTTTAGATCTCTAGACTGATTATTTCTGATGCCATCTGACTTGCTGATATGCAATAAATCCTTCAGTAATGGGTCAGAGGATGCCTTATTTGCTAGACACAGGTCACCTCTTAGCAATATGTAGGATACAGAGTCTAGTGACAGGGTTTGAGTTGGTATATGTAGGACATGTTGTTTAGGCCTGCTATTCTGTTAGTAAGGTATCTCTGTGGGCATTCCAGTTGTTGCATGTGTCGGGTGAGATTCTTGCCAAAGGGGGCATTATAGTCAATGACTGGCCTAATGAGGGATGGCTAAAGGGGGCCAATGATTTCCCTAGATCCAGGCACAATATCTTTGTTTATAAGCTATGCAGTATAGCAAGGTGACCATTTTGTTACAGGACTTAAAATGGGATACTTGAGGGCTGCCCCGAGAAGCCAGGTCTACAATCCCATTCTCCCGGCCCCCATGGGAGTAGAGATAGGGCCGACATTTCATCTCACACCAGGGCCAGCAGATTGGCCTGCCATCCTTCACACAGCACTGTGGGGATGCCACTCTGTGAATGGCACCACCCAGGAGGCAAGAGGCCACATGCTAGGAGGCTCAACGTGATACACATTCATCGGCACCTGGCACCATGGTGGAGAAAGACTGAGGTGTGCTGCAAAATGCACAGAGATGGGAGGAATCAGGACTACCTCCCCTGTGAGTTTGAAGGCCTTAAGTGCAAGACAAAGGGAAGAATAAGTGTCACAGAAGTCTGGATGAGGGACTGTCTGAGACTTTGTGGCCCAGCAAGAGTTCCATGAGGCTGTGAAGATCCCTTGAGAGGCTCCAAGAGCACGTGCGACACTGCATGATTTGGCAGCAGTCAGGATATATGTAACCCTGGAAAAGAGCTCCCTCTCCTGGGTAGAAGTCTAAGCCTGAAGGGGGTCCATCCCTATGGAAGTCTGTAAGGGAGAGAGAGGTGGAAAGTGACTGGGATAGGACAAATCCCGCATGGGTGAGGGGGTATGGACCATGCCCCCTCAGGGAAGGAAGTTTGGAAGGGGTAGAGAGGCAGATAGTGGCAGGGCTGGGTGAGGGGGGGGTCAGGCAGAGCTCCCCACAATGGAAGTCCTTAAGGGAGTACCTGGTGGACATCAGCAGGGCCTGGAGAGCTCCTGCCTGGGTGAAAGGGATCAGACAGAGCTCCCCATGATAGAAGTCCTTGAGGAAGCACCAGGACAGATGGAGGAGGGGCCTGGAGAGCTCCTGCCAGGGCGAAGGCATCCAACTTCACTCCATAATCGATAACATCCTTGAAAGATCTCAAAGTCCCCAGCTGCTCTGGATGGGAGTGCAGGGGGACTCTGAAGCCTTCATGAGAGTAGATCTCCCCCTTGGTGGCTATGGGGAGTTCTGGAGGGGCGGATGGGATCAGAGGGAAGCTCCCCTGAGAAGGTCCAAGGGCATGAGTGATCCAGCATGATTTGGCAGTCTGCAGGAGACATGGAGGTGGCAGAGTCCCCTGACTTGGGGGGCCATGGCTGGGGAAGTTCTCTTGGCCAGGTCAAAGAGGAGGCTTGTAGGGGTCTGCCCTGACAGAAGTCAGTAAGGGTGCACCGGGCAGATGGGTGTGGGGCTGAAAAGCTCCTGCCTGAGTGAGTGGGGTCAGGCAGAGCACCCCACAACAGAAGTCCTGGAGGGAGTGACTGACAAATGGTGGCAGAGCATGGAAGGCTGCTGCCAGGGTGAGTCATCTGACCTTACCCCATACTTAATGATATCCCCAAAAAATTGCAAAGTCCCCAGAGCTGCTCAGGATGGGAAAGCAGTGGGACTGGCTGCCCTGGGAAGCCAGGTTACCATTCAGACTGAGCAGTCTAAACTGGGACATTTCTGTGTCCCAAAGACAATGTTTGGGATTCCAGGACAGATACTTCCAAAATGGGACTGTCCTGAACAAAATGGGACTGTCCTGAACAAACTGGGACTGTTGGTCACCTTGAGTATAGAAGGACTTTCTTACAACAATAGATAGATGTTGGTCAAGGGTAAGGTCACTGTTCACTTAGGTTCCCAAATCCTGAACAACTGAGTCAGCTGTGAGGGACATATTGTTAAAGTGGTAGTTCCCTGGAGTAGATGACTTTCCAAAGGATATAATAATGATTTTTTTTATTTAGTTTCAGACTATGATTTTGACATCAGTTATTTGTTTGAGACAAACCTTCCTGCAGGATGGCTAAGTCATTTGGGGATTCAATGACTGTGCCTTGCTTACAATCATCTGCAAACTTAATCATGATCTGTGAGTTTACCATTCACATTGCCACATGACCTTAAACTTGAATAAACTTTATTTAAACAATAAGAAAATCAGTGCAGTTATGATAAAATATGCAGAAGAACAAGAAAGTGCATGTGGAATATTAAAATAACATTCAGTTGCACTGGACAGAGCATATGCAGAAGCTGTTATGCAAATGAGGCTCAGCCATTCTGGACTGTATGAATTACATCATAGTGCATACATGTATCCCCTCCTATAGGTGTAAATACATTTGGTTTGCCATAGGCAAGCTGCTGTTAGCTCACAAACATGCATGAGTGCCAACTGCATCTTAGTCACACAAAAGCATGCTATACCTTGTGCATGTGCATGTACAGAAGAAAGGACTGGTCTACAGCTAACTAAAATCCTGTCTTTTTATTAAAGAATAATGGACTAAAATGTTTTGAGTTTAAAAAAAAAAATAAAAATATACAGTCAGTCCTTTCACAGATGAGTCATTAGTTTTTTTTTCAAGCAAATACAAACCATAACAAAGACCAGTCTTTAATACGTATAGATTGCAGTTTCTTTGTCATCTTCCCCGGAGCCCATTTCATCATTTCCTTTTTTGTACATAAAGACAGGTCTAGTTACATCACATAAAACCACATTAAAAAAGAAGTCATTACACTTTAGAACCCCCAATGCACAGGAACAATTACATCAGCTCATTCTTACAGCTAAGCCAGTTCTTCCGAGTCTATATCATATGATCGAATCGCACAAATTGTGAACGCTCATAATATCGAATGTACCGGACCTCGAACTTCTTATTGTGGAGGGCTTAACCCCCCCCCCTGCTAAATATATATTCCACCTCCGAGATCACACTACAGTGAGGAAAGGGCAAATATCCCATTCTTCACTGTACCGCAATCTCAGAAAAAGCACTTCGAGGTCCGGTACATTCAATATTATGAGCATTCGCAATTTGTGCGATTCACTCATATGTTATAGACCCAGTTCTTCCAGCTGTAAAGAACAAGGGATTAACTACATCAGCTTACAACACTATATTAAAGATATTTTATACACGTATCTATATATATATATATATATATATATATATATATATATATACTATCAAAATCCAGAAATACACTTCTTTGAATACTGTAACATCAAATGTATAGTTTAAAACTTTTGTTAAATCGAAAGTAAAATTTCATTATATGACCTGCACACAAGTTGCAATGGGTCTGAATGGAGAGATGATAAAACCAGCAAGCAAAGGAGGGTAGTATTGCTGGAGCTGAATTCATCCTCAAATCTTGGTAAGTACCTTCACAAGGTGGACCCTATTTTTGCAAAATCTCACCAAGATGACACTTATACATTGACTATATTTTATATTGCATATATCACAGACAGATGTAGGTTAAAAAATAAAAAAATGCAGCTGTGTGCACAAGTCCCAGGATAAAAAAGTGGCAATCTTGGTATGTGCACTGGTGCCAGAACTGGAAAAAATGACTGAGTAGACTCCTCAAGACACAGTCCTATAATGGGGTTAGGCCAGGATCAGGGGGAGAATGACCCTCCTATTGTAAAAGGAAGCAGTAGATCCACAAAAAACACAAAAACTGACACACCAAAAAAGCCATAAAGATGATAGAGTGGGCTACTGAGGATAAGAAAGAAATGATGTACTGTTTTTATTATACAAGAAGCCCAGAGTTTGCAGATAGAAGATATTCATAAAGATGAAGAGAGAAATTACAGGCAAGAAAAATACTTGCACAAGAAAAACTTGAAAGGCTTCAAATGCAAATGTGTGTTCATTAATACAGCAGATCCATGAAAAACATTACATAGACAAATAAACTCCGGGCTGGTTGAAAAAAAGTGATATAGGAAGTGAGAAAATATAAAGAACAAAACCTAGAGATTTTTGAAAGGTATAAAAAAGGAACATGGACATAGGAAAGAAAAAGATCTAAGATATTTATGCAAAGGAGAAAGCCAAACTAATCAATGCAAAAAAAAAAATAGCACCAAAGATATTTGAAGAGAAATACATGCAAAGGCATCTTGCTATGGAAAATTTCACAATACAAAAAAAAAAAAAAAAACAGGGGGCAGAAAACAGGATTAGTAATGGAGAAGTTAAAAAAAAAAGAAAGCAACGTTATGGATTACCTGTGAAGTGAAGGATTTAGTGTAGAAAAGCCAGTTCCAGTAATGTCACGGAATGATGGAACAATGAGTCCCCAAATTAAAGAGGGGTATAATGGGAAGCATCTGATCACTTGCCACATGAAGCTTCTTTAGAGCCTTCAGTAGGAAACCAGTTCAAAAGTCCAGTTGGAGTTGCACAGCAAGGGAAAGAGCAGAAAACAGTAGCAACTCTGATGCAGTGAGTTCCCATATAGAAGAGCAACGGACGATGCATGATACAGGTGAAGAAAATATGTCACAGGAAGATGTTCTTGAACTTTTTGGAGAATGCCCACTGGAAACTGAGAGCCAAGAATGCACGCTCAGTTTAGAAGAAAATGATCTAAGGGAACAGCTGATTGATTTAATAGCGATGGATAGACATATTAAGATCAATGGAAAAATAGATTACAGAAAGTAAATAAGACCCAAAATGTTAGAAGTCTGATAAAACAAATGAAAACCATAACCAAGACTATTAACAAAACTATATGTGCTATAACAGAAGTAAAAAGGATATATTACTGTGCAGCTAAGTTAATAACAGATAAAGTCTTACCAAAACAATGCAGAGCAATAAGAGAAAGGAAGAGAAGAAATAAATTGCCATCATGGAAGCACTGGATAGAGAAAACGATAAACCAGTTAAGGCAAGAAGTATTACTGTTAGAAGACTGTAGAAAAGGGAACAGACAAACAAAAATACTAGAAAGACAGATGTGATAAAAGCAATGCACAGTATTAGAACAAATCAGGATATGCCATACATTGTTGCAAATAATAAACTAAATATATCAGCACAGGAAGAAAAACTTGGAAGATATGCAGCTGAACATAAAGGGAAAGTATAACATAAGCAATTTATTGATGTCCCAAAAAAGGTTTTATATAGAATTTGGAAACAAAGCAAAAATAATAGAAATACCACCACAAAAAGAAGAAATAGACATGTTTTTTTTTAAACAAGACATATCTTTTTTTGAATTATCACTTATGACATAGGAAATCATACATTTATATAAATGAAAACAAACTATTTTGATGTATTTTCAGTTGCATATATAATCTTCTTGACAGACATTTTCAGTCAAACATTACATGACTCATTCAGTTCAAGCCTCCCTTAAACCTAATTTCTTCTCTAAAACATTATTCTGCTTGTATTGTTTCCACAGTTCCCATTTTTTCAATGCAATTTGCTTCTACGCTTTTCTAAAGATCTAACTTCCAGTTCTGTTACTCTGTTACCATATTCACTACTCTTGACTTCCATTTTGTAGTAATTGCTTTTTTGGCAGCCACAAAAATTAAACTCAGCAAGGTCTTATTACATCCAGACAATTCAGATTTTGTATCAAAGCTCAAAACATTTATTTCCTTAGTTACACCAATTTGCTTACCCAGTATCTCTGACCAAGTAGTCTGCAGGGAGTTTTAAAAGTCTGCCAACTCATTATACTCCAAAAATATATTCCCAGTTGCTTCTTTCTTCCCCATCACTCCTCCAACATTTGCAATCTACCTGAGGAAAAATTCTTTGGAGTATAAAGATATCTATGCAAACACTTCCAAGTAAAGATCCTATTTTTTCTACACTTTGTAGTATATTTGAAAGCGATACATACATCTCCCCATTGTTTTTTTGTGAATTGCCTATCCAATCTCTCTTCCCAATTATTCCTAACATCTTTTGATTGATTCCTATAGTTATCATGCAATATTTTATATGTCCTACTAATTATACCTTTTTTAACAGCAACTTATGTTCTAGATTCTACTGAAAACTCTACCAGTGCTGACATTTTGTTTAAGATCCCTCTATTTCTTCCTCTTTGCCTATACTCTGATATCAATCCTTGATAGGGAAGGCAGTCTCAAGACTGCAGTCCAAATGAATTCTTGGCCACTTCCCATTCTATTACCTTTCTTTCTATAATTATTTGCTCCCAATATGTTGGTTCCTTTGCCAGTTTTCTCCAGTAAATTCCAATCCCCTCTTGCCTGTTCTCAGTTCCTCTAATTGCAGTCATCCCTACTGGCAGAATCTCCTTTCTCCATTCCCATTGTGGCTTAGCTCTTAGAATACATTTTGCTACTTTATGAATACAATGTTCTATATGATTATTGTTATTGTCCTTAAGGATCTGCACCCCAAATCCCAGTCTCTCCTTGTTTCTTTGAGCTTCCTTCCCTTTTCATCATCATCTCTTTCCACTTTGAGTTATAGGTTTCTGCTTGTACTATGTATAGGAGACTTAAGTGTTCAGCTGTGAAATTTCCCTTCAAATCAGGTAATCCCAAATTGCCTTGTTCTATTGGAAGAATCAGCTTATCCCGCTTGACTCTTCCCCTTCCAGATAAAATCCTTCAACTCTTTATTAATTGCTGTCCTCAGCTTCTCCTCTCGTATATAAAAATATATATGACCTGTATATAAAACTAAAGGGACTAAAACATTTTCACTGCTTGCATCTTGTTTCATCTCTTCCCATATATCTTAACTGTTATAACTGAATCATTTTAACCCATACTGCTAAGTACTTCATTTAGATACATTTTGGAGAAATATTTATGAGACCCTGTGAAACATAACAAAGATACTGAATGAACAGAAGAAGTAAAAGAAACAGTAAGAAGTTTATATGTACAGGGTATAAAATGGGAAGATGTGATGGCCAGAGAAATTGAAACAAAATTAAGAAAAGCTCCTAATTAGAAAACCCCAGGCCCAGGTCTAGTACATAACTTTTAGCTAAAAGCATTAACATCTTTACATGATGATTTAGCCCTGAGTAAGAACTACTTGTATGTGCATCCCAAACTGACACTAACCTGATTAACAATAAAAACGATACTTCTCCTTAAGAGTGACCCTGCAAGCCTAATAATTCTAGAACAATAACTTGCCTTCTGATGATGTACAGACTATACACTGGAACTGCTGCAGACAGTGTTTATAGTAATTTAGAAGAAAATAATTAATCATGGCAATAGAAAAAAAGAATAACAAAAGAAAGTCATGTGGAACAAAGGATCATTTATTGCTAAATAAATTACAATGGAGAATTGCAAAAAGGAGAATAATCTAAATATGGAATGGATACATTACATAAAAAAAAAGATTTGACGCATACCACATTCACGAATAAAGGGTGCTGACAGATTTATTAGATGCAGCCTACATTGTTCAGTCACTAGGAAACAGTGGCAAAACACTTTGCAATTAAGTCATGATGAAGGGCAAATTATCCCAGGGATAAAAATTCAAAGGGGGATATCCAGGGTGATTCTTTGTTACCGCTGCTATTTTGTCTTGCCCTTAACCCATTAAGCTGTCTACTTAACAGATTATGTCTTGGTTGTAATTTGACTCCCAGAAAACATCCAAGTGTAAACACTTCTCATCTTCTTTTTGTGGATGACTTATAACTGTATAGTTCATCAGATGAGCAGTTGAAAGTACAACTGCAAGTGCTTAAAACCTTCTCAGATGATATAAGAATGCCATTTGATCTTGATGAGTGTGCAAAAGCAACATCTAAAGCAGGATAACTGCAGCACCAAGAAAATATGGCATTTATGTATTATCGCAACCACAGTTCCAACAGGAGAAACGACTCTTTTATGAGCCCTTTTCCTACAGATAAATGTACTCAAAAAACCTGAAAATGTGTACATATATATAGTTCGGCAAGAAAGATGTACTATAAAGGTCTGCTGAAATAAATTATGACAGCAGCTGTTATAGTCCTGTACCTTTCTTTACATTAAGAAATCTTTCTTTGAACCTGTGCTCAGCAAAAACGTTCAAACGTGGCGTTTAATGTACAAAAGTGGTCCGATGTGTCCTTACATGTCTGCGATTATTCAAAGCCAGAAAAGTATGTAAACATCAGTGCAGCTACACAGTCTGTTTCAGTAACATTAAGTGGTAGCGCATTATAAGTAGGACACAACTGGCCAAGCTATTGCTGAACTCTCCAGCTTTTCACAGAATGTCCATAATTTTGAATCATTTCTGTTTTGGTGTAAAGGGTAGTATTTTCAAAAAACGTCACTGCCCCTAACATTTCTAAGCTGTTGTTTTGGAAAAGAAATCCAGGATAATGACACTTCCTACCATCTCATTCAACTGCAGAGCAGCACAACACACGTGTATACAGTCCTTTGTTGTGAAGGAAGTGCACCTTGTTTTGTTGAAAAAGTCCATTCTGCAGTCTGTTAAAGAAAAGTTGAAATTATAAATCGTAAACAACCATATAAGGTTGTCAGTGTTTCAGATGGGCCAAAAATACTCCACCCTTTCAAATGTGCAGGAGAAGCCGTAACTTATCGGCACAACTACGGCTCAGAAAAGAGACATTTCTCCTGCAGGAAATGTGGTTGCGATAATACGTAAGTACTGAAAATATCAATCTGGGACAGGAATATGATATAAAGGAACTTGAGCAGGAAGGGCTGTATAAATAATTGGGAATTGATGAAAGATCAGTAATAAAACACGAACAAATGTGAATAAAACTCAGTAAGGAATACTTCAAAAGAGTAAAACTAATACTGAAAACAGCCCTGACATTTAGGAACATAGTCTAAGCTATAAATCAATTTGCTTTTTCTGTTTTAACTTACATTTTTGGTGTAATTGACTGGCCCAAAATGGTATTAGATCAGTTGGACAGAAAAATGAGAATGATTCACACCTATCAAATGATATATAAAAATCAGTGTATACCAAGATTGTATATCTGTCGTTCTGAAGGCGGTACAGGCCTCCTCAAAACTAATTACATGTATAGACCTACAATTGTGGGACTGCATGCATATCTGCTGACCTCTCCAGATCCAGTCATAATAAAAGTTTTAAAACAAGAGGCGAATAAGTCAAGATGACTTCCCTGCTTAGTTTAGCTGAAAGTAGGAATCAAACCAGAAATAGACAAAAGTTAGTCAGCAACTGAATGTGCCAAAAAACAAAAGAAAGAATATAAGAAGGATCAGAAGAGAAAATACAAAATGTGGAAAAGGCATAAATACTTTGGTTAAGTACAAAAAACTCCTGGAACAACCTCATGTTGATCAGGATTTGATTCAAGAATAGTTAAGGAGAGGTGAATTGAAACCGAAAGATGAAAGGTTAATATTGGCAGTCCAGGATAGTGGACGACATACACACTGGTTTATAAAGTCCAATTCTAGATGTGGGAGAAACAGAAAAATGTAGGTTCTGTAAAGGAGAACTGGAAACAGTTGCAGATCATGTTGCTGGGTCTGATACACTAATTACAGAGGGCCAGCATATTGAAATGCATATTATATAATGACTCTTCATTAATATTCCAAAACGTGCACGCTGATTGGCCAGTGTGCCCATTGTAAATTCCATAATATACCAACGGAAAAAGGTCTGGTCACCTGGACTTTTTTTATGTTGGTATAAAGTGCTCAAAACATTTTTTAACAAAAAAAAAAAAAAAAAAAAAACAGAGCAAAGGAGACTTTTTTTTTCTGTTGCTTCCGTTTCAAAGCATTGATGTATTGGGTATGCATGGAACCAAGTCCCATACGCATGCTCAGTACATCAAAACAAGGAAGCAGTGTACCACAACCAGCAGAAGAACAGTAATGCACCGTTATAAAAAGACATTATTTAAGAAAATTAAGTATTTTTTTCTGAAATAATGACATTGTATAATAACAATAACCGACTCAGTAGTTATGGTATATTGAAATTTACCTACGGTTGGCTTTATTTAATCACACCAACCATGGGTAAATCTTCAATATACCACACCACGTCATTGGTTATTGCTTAAATAATGTGGGAAGACTGTTGCACTGGGGATTATTATAGAGAATGATAAAGTTTATATCACATAGGATCACCCATTACCAACAGTTCAGAAAACAGATGAGAGAAAACCAGATGTAATAGCCCATGAAAAGAAGACAAAAGTAGCATTAATCATTGAAATTGCTACACCCAGTGAATACAATGTCTTACATACAGAGAGCCACAAAGCCTTAAAATACAAGAATTTGCAGGTAAAAATGAGAGCAATGTTGAATAAAGATACCCAGACACTTCCAACAGTAGTAGGATCAATGGGTCTCATAAAAAATAATTTATAGTCATGTTTATATATGCTACCAATGCATTTAATTCCACACATTATGGGTGCTGCTTAAAGCACTTTGGCTAATATTAAAGACTGAAGCAATACCAGTCTCATGAACTATAATAATACCCTGTCTTAGGAATGGGGTCTAGTCCCGTCATGGTATTAGAAACCAAAAACACTTGGAGAAATTAAACTGACATGCAAAATATTATATTTTTCACTTCAAATCTTAATTTCCTTTCCTTTCATTTTATATTTTATAAGAGAAAACCTCTCAAGGTTGCACACATTTTGCAAATCGATTGTATTAATAGTAAGAAACAAGAAAGAAAAAAAAGCCTTTAAATAAGTCTTCTATTTGGCTGCACTCCCTTGGCACCAGGCATAATGTTGGCAACTCTCTCACAGCAAGCTCACCTTTTCTTTTCGTCTCACTCACATACACACAAAACTAAGGAGAATTGGGAGGATCATTAATTTACCCGTAACATGTCCTTGGGATATATACACTAAGTAACCCCATGATTACTGAGCATTTTCAGCTGATCACCCTCCAGAATACTGACAGGGTCTGAATATTTTTGTTCTTTGTATTTGAAAACCTCAGTTTCCAAAATGTTCTGTGGGAATGTTACTATTATAATTATCTATAACACTGGGCACCTGTAATCTAAAATAAAGGAACAACTGCATCTTTAAATTTAATGAAATGCAATTTGTTTATACCCCAACATTATGCAGAAACCTGAACTCCTTAATTTATATGTTTTCAATCACTTTTATTTATTTTATTCTGAAGAGAACTGAAAACTGCACATTCGTTTTTAGCTGAATGCTTCGGAAAAGTTGCATTCTCTTACTTTACAAAGGCCATTCTGGTTTGAATTCTACCCTTATTTCAAATGACAATATCAGTCTACTGACTGCTTCTAGATCTTATGAAATTTATAGAACAAGACCCCTTGATAACCCCACCTTCATTTTCTTTGTACAGCCTATTACTAGCTTTTAGAGAAAGTAGATACAATTTCAAATATGATCATGCTTCTCAGAGTATGTAAAATATGTATATTTTTCTGTATATAAAAGTGACAGAAAATATAATTTTTCCTGTCTTCTTACCCCTACTTCTAAAAGACAGCCATCGTCTGTGTACCTGTCTAATATCAGACTGGCTTAAAAGTGAATTAACTAAGTGCCACAATGAAGTATTTCAACTTGTTGTCAGGCATGTGTACTCAGCATGAATCCTTACCCCTATGTCTGACAGACAGCAAGCTGTATACATGTCACTGCAAAGTGAAAAAGAATGTTGTTCACACAAGTACAGTCCAGCATGTTGCTCCAAGACAGTACACTGCCTCCAGACAAACTTCCTGTGTAAATCTCTGAGATCTGACCATGAACGAAAATTCATTTAATAATGACCACATTGTCCCCAGCCATCATATAAGCTATAGTAACCTTCTGAGCAAGGTCAGATTTAGACTAAGTGAGGCCAAGTGCAGGAGTTTGAAGATGGCCCCCTACCAAGCTTGTTTCAAATTCCACTTATACAGCTAGTAGTGTGGGAGGGAGCAAAAACCCAGACGGTCTTAGGGGCGAGATCTTCCATGATATATTTTCTGCCTTATTTTTGAAAGTTAATTGCTTGTTAACCATTTTGTTTTACTGCTGTCTAGAAGAGTTATATATGTGCCCTCCAATATAGTGTGCACCCAAAGATAAATCTGACGGCTTTATTTTCACACACACACACACACACACACACACACACACACACACACACACACACACACACACACACACACACATCAGTTACAGCCACTTGCATGATGGTATACACATCAGATGTCTGCTTCAGATCAAATCAGTTAATAAATACATAAATGATGGCCCAGAAATGTATTTCAGCTCACTCCTGTCAGAATCATACAGTGCAATCAACTGCAACCCCCTCTGCCTTCTTAATTTCTTATTTTGTGAATCATGAAGAACAAACTAAAATCAGGCAGAGATTTTAAACATTACCCTTGTATACTTATAAAAACTGCGGTGGTGGTGCTGCGGTAGCGTTGTCGCCTCACAGTTGAAGCGTTGCCCGTTTCAGTTAAAGCGCAAGCCAGCATGTAAAACTCTACTGCCAATCATTAGCGGACGGAGTTACACACACACACCCTTGTATACTTATAAAATTGTTGGAATTACAGGTTTTATATTTGCAAGCATTTTCTGAATGATATGAAGTCTAAAACTCACACGTCTGTAGTTATTTACTTACTACACCTCTCAACAATTTGCCAGAAAGCCATGGATTTTAGAAGGAACAGACCAAAAGCATAGGCAAGATTGGGAACAACTGGCAGCAATGCCCCCCATACACAAACACATAAATACACACACATAACCATCAATTTACAGCCACTTATACATCTGCATGCACAACCAATATCTGCTTGTGATCAGGGCAAAAAATACATTTTATCACTATTTTATCTCTATCTGCAAGCAGAACCATAAAGAGCAACCCAGTGCAACCCCATCTGCCCTCTCAACCTCTTAGCTCAAATAACAGGAACAAAGACAAAAAATAATGGGAGACAAAGACTGAAAAATTAGGAGAGACTTTAAATACTGCACTTAGAAAGTTGATGGAATAATGGGCTTTACATGAATTTTCTGGAGGATATGAAATCTTAAACTCAAATATCTGTTACTATTTAGTGAATACAACACTTGGGGATTTGCCAGGGAAAAAACATTAACACTCTGCAGACTTGTGCTGGACACTTCCTCTATACACAGCAAAATCTTCCCACATCAGCAGAAGCAGCTTGAACATCAAAGATGACTGCATCATTACATGTTTTATTGCAAGTCTGAAATTCCTGGCCCATACAGGGCAGCCTGTTTCCTTTTAGTGACTAGATTGTATGGATTAGCTGATAATGAATTGATCTTCAGAGTATAATCACATTTTTGGAGCCGCACTAAAATTATGGGTTATCTCATTCAGCTTTGAACAATAGGCGCCCAATTAATCCCCTAGCTTAAATAATGAAACTGCTTGCTTCCTGAGTATTTTTCTGCTACTCTTGCATTAAAAGCATGTCTCATATAAACTGCAATTTCTCATAAACAGTGGGCATTACAAAAAATGCAAAATACTAAAGTTGTTATCAGAAGGTGGGCTATCCACTGGTATTAGTATCAATAACCTCTTTGATGATACTGAATTCCTATTGCAAATTTAATAAAGAAAATGATATTTTACCTGCCAAAATGTATTAATATAATTGTAAGAAAAAGCGTTTCTATAAGTGTGCAAATATATCAGTGAGTGTCTATTCAAGAGTTTTCCAGTGGTATACAATAAGTGTGGCTAGCATACTCTTTAATATTGCACAATGAATGCAAACTATGAATTTCAGATTTTCACAATATTTTAACTCAATAATAATAATCTACAAAACCATGTATGCTAGCTGGCAACTATGAGTAACAAAACTGTGTGCCTTAATATTGTGTATAAGATGGCAACATTTTTTCACCAGTATGTCACATAACTTTTACAATATTAATGTAGTTCTGAAAATACTGTTAGTATTTCTAACTACTTTACCAATCAAACATTTATATCTCTGCATGCCTTTGTACGACCCCACACATTTTAATATCAATTTTCATGAACACCCATTTTTTATGTGCCCAACCACCAAAATGATGTTATCTCTCTCAGTTTTTTTCAAAATTAATGCATATGGAAAATTATATTCTTCATAGTACTTTATAAACACTCCTTACCAACTCCATCCCTATGTATTTAGTTGTAATGGTTTTACTGTGAGTACATACCAATGATGTCAGTTTATAGATGTCACCTTGGTTAGCAATACCTGTCTACTGTTCATAAGACATTAGTCTTAAAGTTAGAATATGAATAGTATTAAATTGCATAGCTGCATCACTGAATGTGTTTATGTCACACAAAATGGACTATCACATATTTGTCCATCTTCCACTATTTGCATAAACTCCCCTAGCACAACCACAGTCAATTTGTGTATTTTTAATGGAAATATGGAAATATTTCATATTTTTATAACTTTCCACAACATTTTCAAATACTCAAGTCATGTGCATCACACAGTGGTGGTTTCAAAGTGTGTATGTATGTATGTGTGTGTGTGTGTGTGTGTGTGTGTGTGTGTGTGTGTGTGTGTGTGTGTGTGTGTGTGTGTGTGTGTGTGTGTGTGCGTGTGCGTGTGTGCGTGTGTGCGTGTGTGTGTGTGTGTGTGTATGTGTGTGTTTGTGTGTGTGTGTGTGTGTGTGTGTGTGTGTGTGTGTGTGTGTGTGTGTGTGTGTGTGTGTGTGTGTGTGTGTCTATGTGTGTGTGTGAGTGTGTGAGTGTGTGTGTGTATAATATATATAATATATCTGTGTGTGTGTGTGTGTGTGTGTGTGTGTGTGTGTGTGTGTGTGTGTGTGTGTGTGTATAAATTTATATATATATATATCTATATATATATACATGTATATATATATATATATATATATATATATATAGATATAGATATATATATATATGTATATATATATATATATATATATATATATATATATATATATATATACATACATGTGTGTGTGTGTGTGTGTGTGAGTGTGTGTGTGTGTCATATCATGTCAGCTTGCTGATGCCACTTTGCTCCTAATATCAAATATAACATAATTAAGACATTGCAGTTAATATGCAAATACTGCTAATATTCATAAAAATATGAATCAACAAAATTGTATAGCACAGGATTAGTGTACAATACCTGCTTTAATTTTTGCTACTATCTTTTGCACTTATTACTACCCACTCACGATCATGTTACCAAGCTCCTTAGTGCATTATTAAAACAATTATAAATATGGCATACTTTCTAGAACTTTTCACATACAACCTTCAGTATCTCATGGAATTCTGATTTATGTTTGTGTGACTGTGCACATACATTCATGTCTGCTGTACAGGACCCCTTAGTCTCAAATGTTCAGGCCACCATTCTTGAGATATTATTATTAACATGCAAATATTGATAATGCTCTAATTGCAGGAACAAGCAAATCTGCATAGATCAGGATCTGAACATGTTATCCTACTCCATTCTGTGTAACGTTTTTACTACCAACCTGTGTACATGCAGATGTACAATTATAGTCTTGCTGCTAAGTTCATTACTGAATTAAAAAAGGATTGGGTGTGCATTGTTAGCAACATGGAGTAAAGTTTTGACTTAAAGCAAGGCACAATAGCAAAATAACTGCAAAGATCAATATATAAAACTTTACTATTGAATTAAAAAGAAAAAAGTAATATAGCAATACTAAAGTGGAGCTGTGACATAAAGAAAGACATTGCAATGAAATGATCCACATTTAAAAGTATTCTGTTGAGAGGGAAGAAAATCTAAGCACCTTTACCCATGCTGGTAGAGAGCTTTGACATAAAGTATTTTAATATGCATGACACATGGCAATCACACAGCAGATCACCAATGATTTCCACAAAGCCTTCAAATGGTTACACTTTTATGAAGTTGGTATGTAAGTTATTGAAAGCAGTACTGCTGTCAGTCTGCCCATAGCAAGTCATCACTCCATCAACTGCACAAGAATATAAAACTATAACAGAAACCTGGTTTAAGGCTCCAGAGAGCACCCCAGCACTACCAGGCTACAACTCATACCATACATTTCGGCCACAGAACCCAAACCGAAATACAAAAGGCGGGGGTGTATCCATATTCATCAAGGATACCCACACCTCCAGGTTAGTGGCACAGCACGATGCTTCAGAGATCATCCACGTGCAACTAACAATGGGCAAAACTGCAATTCAAATTGTAGCTTGCTACAGATCACCCATCATGTCCCAGGACCCCCATTCCACGTTCCTGGAAACACTGGGAAACATAAAGGTCCTACCAAACACCCTAATATTGGGTGATTTCAATTATCCAAACATTAACTGGGAGAACTACTCAAGAACTAACTCCATTGCCCAACATTTCCTAGAATTTATAAACTCAAATGCCCTAGTTCAACTGGTCAACACTCCCACCAGAGGTGACAACATATTGGACCTGGTCATCACCAACATGGGCGACTGGTGACCCCTCGCTGGTTAAATCTGACCATAAACAAATCACTTTGGATATCCACATTCCACCCCTACCCCCGGACAAGAAAACCACCATGAAAAACTTTTCAAAAGCAAACTTCACATTACTTAATACCGAGGTGGAAAGTTTCAAAGCCCCCAAGCTGAAGGATAACGCTGTCCAAGCTGCAAAAATCTTTACTAATGCATTATACGGGCACCTACAAGAATGCATGGATCATGCCATCCCAAGCAAAACCAAGACTCACTCCTCCAAGAAAAGGAAACCAGTCTGGTGGACTCCTGCCATAAACAAGCTATACAATAGTAGGAGGAAACTAGTACAGAAAAGAGTAAAATCTCAAGAAGGGAAGACATCCCCGATCAGTATCAGCACGAAACTATGATCCCTCATAAAATCATCCAAGGCAAGCTTTGAAAGAAAAATTGCCAAGGACTCCAATGATAACCACAAGGCATTCTTTAGCTATGTCATGAATCTAAGTGGCAATGCTCAGATCTGCTCGGAGTTAGTGCAGAATGGCACAAAATACACTGAACTGACCGATATCGCCAATAACCTGGCAGACAGGTTCAGTGCAAACTTCACCCCTCCCTCACCCCCAAGAGGGCCCATAACCATACCAGAAGAATGTAGAGTCCCTGAAATCACAGACACTCAGGTAAAAACAGCCCTCTCCAAAGCCAAAAACACAGCATCAATGGGACCAGACGGTGTCCCAAGCTGCGTCCTACATGAGCTCAAAGATGAACTAACCCCTCACCTAAACACACTGTTTGATCTCAGCCTCTCCACAGGCTAAGTAACCATAGAGTGGTGCACAGCAGTGGTTATTCCGCTCCACAAAGGTGGAGCCACAACAGACCCCAGGAACTATTGCCCTACAAGCCTGACTAGCTTGGTCTGCAAGGCTATGGAGCACATCATCATGGAACTCATTAACAGAGACATTGGGAACCTCCAAACACTGGACCCTACCCAGTTCGGCTTTGTTAAGGGCAGATCATGCCTCCTGAACCTAGTGGACTTCTTTGAGACAGTTACCAAGGCTATAGATGAGGGAAAGGTGGTACACACAGCCTACCTAGACCTCACAAAGGCTTTCAACACCATTCCCCATTCTGGTATTATAGACAAGCTCACCAGCCTGAACATAAACCCCTACATCACAAGATGGGTTGCCAACTGGCTCACGGACAGAACCCACATGGTGAGAGTTGCGGGAGCTAGGTCCAAATCTAAATCGGTTACAAGTGGAGTCCCCCAGGGCTCAGTCCTAGGACCCCTCCTGTTCGACATATACTTCTCAGAGGTACAGGCAAGCATAGGAGGACTATGGCTGACCAAGTTCACAGACGACTTCAAACTAGGGACTATAATTGACTCTCCAGCTGACACAGACATCCTCCAAAAGGGTCTCACTGAGACGGATACCTGGTGTCAAAATCATGGCCTCAAGCTAAATGCCAAAAAGTGCATAGTCATCCCCTTTGGAAAAAACAAAGTATCCACAAACAAACATAGGTGGTAGTCCCCTAAATACGGAAGACGTAATAAGGGATCTGGGGACCCAAGTAGATGGTAATCTCAACTTTGATAATCACATTGCCAAAGTGGTTAGAAAATCCTTCTACATGGCCCACCTAGTCACAAAAGGGTTTGCATCCAGATCAAAAGAGGATTGTACCCCTCTACTCATCTCTCATCAGACCCATCATAGAATACAACGCCCCATTTGGGATGTACTTTATAAGACATCTGCAACAGATGTAAAGACCACAGAAGTACCTCACCAAGAGGATCACTGGCCTCAAACAGATGCCCTATGCAGCTCGACTGAAGAAATTACAGCTGTACTCAGTTGCATACTGCCTACTCAGAGATGATCTCTGCCTGACATACAAGGCCATGTCCAACCCAGAATTGATGGACATGCTCCACCTAAAGAAAACCTTATCCCCATGAGCCACATGCTCTAGGGATCTAAACCTCACCACAACAATAAATAGGACGTGCTGGAGGGATAGATTCCTGTCCCAGAGACTTTCCATGCTTTGGAACAAGATCCCAATCTACATCAGGCAGAGCTCCTTGCTAACACTCTTCAAAAGAAATCTTGACGAGTGGATGGGAAACAGAAAGTTTACCTCGGGGATCACTTCAGTGGCTCTGCTGGACAGAGGCACAGGGAACTAATCTAAGGGGGTGGCGAAAGCCAACACATTCTGGCTAGGCTTATAAATGCCTTCAGGCAGATAGCCTAGTACCTACCTATGAACCTATGAACCTACATCTACAGAATATAAAATGACCTTCTTTTCCTATATATTTCCACTGAAAACAGTATTAAGAAAAATAATGGAAAACAAGTTGCTGGCAAGATCATGCTAATGTTGGGAAAAAAAACATGAAAAACAAATTACTGGCAAGATCATATTAATGGACTAGATTCAGAACCAAGCCTCCCATTTTAAAAAGCCCATGGATACTGGTGGCAATTAACATTATACTTAAAAACAGTTTGTTAACAACATATTGATGTCCTGCACTAACATGTGCTTGACTTGAAGCTAGGCTTCTATAGCTGTGACATTTTGCAAGACTACGGTAAGAAAAGAAAGTAACACAAACTGCTGCCAGTTTCAAGATGGATATTAAGAAAGAAGCTCGTCCATGTCTAAATTACCTTCCTCCCTTACTAGTCACTTGACTACTGCTACCTCACCATAGGTGCCACCTATAGCTCAAGGTCCTCTGCACTCAGAAATGGGGGCAGTATGGTTAAACACTCTCATTATGCAAAACATGGTGCAAAATTCACATTCCTGTGGCCCAGGGTGGCATTTCCATGCCACATTGAAAAACAGAAGTATGACTGGCTGCAGAGATGTGGAGTGCTTTATGAATGTTGGGAGGGCACCTTAAAAATACCAAAGTAAGGAACTCCACCAATGTATTTAACAGTGCTGTAAGCCTATAACTTAATTTACCAATTTAATAGCAATAGAGATTGGAAGTAGGGCTCCACTGAAATAAATCTGGTGGACACATACACAGAGTGTCTTTATCTTCTTTTCTTAATATTTTTCATTGTAAGCATATTATTTTTATACTACTCTTGCAGATTACAAAGATAGATATAGATCTAGCTTACTTTGTGATCTGTAGGTGTATCATTTCAACAGCTATAATCCTAGTAATTTAGAAAAGAACATTCATATATCTCTTTTGTTGTAGTCATGGAAGCACTTTTATTTAAAGGCAAGTATGCTCACGTGGGAATCAAGTAGGAACGTTAAAAATTGTCTGTAATGTCAGTATAGTTGAAAAGCTTCAGTGCTAGTCAGGGTCAGCAGTTTGATTGGAGTAAAGCACTGATACATAAATGTGGGCAAACCATGAATAGTTCACAACCTAACTTGGTGGCTGTCCCACATTTGTTGATCTCTTGCTGGCAAATAACAGTGAAACGTTAGCTGTCAGCTATCCAATAGGGTGCAAACAATTGCAGGTATTTCTTTGTTTTTCTTGTTTTTATATATTTCAAGAGTTGGACAGGGCACATTCATGCAGTCTGTTTAAATTGAGGGAGTGCTCATCTCCCCTCACCCTATGGGTCTGGCTTCCTTGGGATTGGAGGACATTTCCAGCTTCAGTCTTATAGTAAATGTGACTGATTTGTGGTCTGATTCAACCAGGGAGGGTTACAATTAATAGGGAGCAGATCTGTCCCATATTGGTGAAGACCAAGTCCGGAATTTGCTGCTCCTGGTTTGTGTGTGGACTGGTTCTGAGAATTTGTATTTATAAAGTACAAAAATCTCTGGGCATACATGTTAGAGACTGTATACATCTTACAATTAATGGAGGAAAATGGTATTTGGTTTAATGCTCAGGGTCTCCATAGTTGTTAGGCAGGAGTTATGGTGTGAAGAGGACATATAGGGTGTCCTATAAATAGCCATTATGTGTGAGAGGTCTTATTAATGGTAATTTGGACATGGAGTTCCAGATTGTTATCTTGTCAAACTAGTCTGGAGATGAAGTGTTTTTTTTTTAAATATGGAGACACTGCCTCTTTCAGTGTCCTCATCTAGTGCCATGGGTCTAAACATGTGGTAGGGATTGAAACCCTGCACTGATGTGGTGCTCTGAATGGTCTTGAACCAGCTCTCTGTGACAATGCATATAGCAATGTTTTTCAGGGTAATAAGTGCTTTTAAGGATTGGAGTTTTTTGTTAAGTCTCCTAGTGTTGAATAACAATACTTTTATGTTATTCAGATTCTGTTTTGTGAATCTGGAAGATTTTGAAGAATGACAATGACTAAAAAGGCACTCTGGGGTCAGACAAAGTTTTATCCAATATATTAAAGCCTTGGTGGAACAGGTACAGACCATCCCTGTCAAAGCAGTTAAGACTGTGAACCAAGGCATCTCAAGATAATATATATTGGATTCCCTTTGAATGACACCAGAAACTTAGCCAATTGTTGAAGTCAGTAATCTTTTTGCTTATATTGCAGCATCATTCTTGGTAATGGTAAGATGTTTCTCAAGGTTAGGTTCACACTTGCCTCTGACACATATTCCAAGAGTTGCATCATGCCTCTCTTCATACAGTCTAGGGAGATGCATCTTAAGTCATTTACACCCACATGTATATGACAGTGTCATATGTGTACTTGTGATGCAAGGACTTGAGCACCTGCATGACGGTGAATCATGGTACCTGATAAGCAACTGAATGTGACCATCTCCTTGCACAGCCTGGCAAGTGGTGCATCAGTGTGTCTCATAATGGAGTCATTTATGACTAGGGTCCTGAATTGTGTGGAAGTTTGCTTTATGGATTTTTGAATAGCGACACTGTGACTGTTAGGTGTATGTTTCAAAGTGGATGCTGTGATTGCTGTGCCTTTGTGAGATTGCTGAGAGTACTTGTTTCTTAGGTTACATTTAGGAGGCCTTTGTAGTTTAGGTATGTTACTTTTAAGAGCCTCAGAATATGTAGGTCTATGTGTTTGATCTGATCTTGGCGTGATACGTTTAGTTGTGTGGTACTCGCAACCTGGTGTTATCTGTAGTGTCTTTATGTGAGAGGTTTGCCTTCAATAGCATTAAATAACTTAATCTCTCACATACTGTGTCATTTTTTTAAAGTAGTGTGTGGTTGTCAGTAAACATGAGACAATTGCTAAATTGTCTCAGGATGCTCATTTCAATCAAGTTATCTACAGGAATGGTTGGAAAGTACAAATCCATGGTAGCAGGTGCTTGCTAATGTAAACTGAAGGGGAAGGGTTAGTACCTATGAGGTTTGGACACATACCTAAGTATCCACTGGGACAGGTATTCTATGACCTCCACGAAGTCACAAGTGAAACTGACATGTATCCACAATGCCTTGCATGGTGGCTCTTTTCACACGGTACCAATCTACAGTCTTGGTGTCATGGAGTCAAAGCAACATTAAGCACAGTTGGATACCCAGTACCTCCTGGGATGATTATCCTAGCCATCATTCACTGCAGTGGCAGTTAGAGACAAATACATATTTACTAATGCTGTGGCAACTCTTAACACTAGCAATTACCTTATCACGAACACGAACTTTCCTTTGAGTTGAGTTATACGGTGAGCTCTACTGCATGGCTTTTATACATTAAACACGCTCCACTATCTTGTTTTGCTTCATTCACATACCCTGAAACGCTCATTTTAATAATGCTGCTGTTTAGCGTGTCATTATGTGGCCATTAATGTATACTGTTCCCAGCCCTGCTGCTCAGCATTCCCTGCCAGCAGCATACGCACCTCTGAATCATACACACCCTGTGCTTAACCACTCATCATGTAAATTCACTTAGTGTGATGTGAAAACTTTTTCTGAATCCAGCCCAGTTCCTTGCAATGGACTATTCCTATGTTCCAGAACTATGATGACAATCCTCATAGCTGTTACTTTTGCTCTTGTCATGAGATTCTTTACACTTTGAATATGCCTCTCCACTTGTGCCTGCTGATAATATTATTTATTTGAATTTTTACTCATGTTCATATCTTCTGAACATAATATGTGTAGTGCAGACTATTGCCAGATATATCAGTATTATGTATTAGCTATCAACCATAATGTATTATAATTATTCAGATTTTTTTCTGAGCTTGGAATAATAATACTTACATATGAGATTCATGTTTTCTTTTAACTGGCGGAAATATGTGTTCACTCAGCTTCATAAGCTATTCTTCCCTAACGTAATAATTATGAGGCCTGACAGATAAGATCTCTTTCTCATGGATTATTTCAGTGTATGCATTGCAAATGGCACAACTCTCTACGACTTGTTCCAGCTGAAGCAGTATTTCTGATAAACATATTATATTTCTTTGATACATCTTTATACTTTACTGTTTCTAGATGTGTGGCTCATGTATTCTGTCAATCATGTGCCTTCTTAGTTGATTAGGAACTATTTTGTCAGCTTTCAACACCAAGTCTTAGACACAACTCATTTCTTCCTTAAAACAAAAACTTAACTTCTTCCTTTATTGATGATTCTTGTCAAATTCTTTCAGTAAATACATTTCTTCTTCAGTGTCATTATGTCTATGGACTTATTTTCCTGTTTCTTCCTTCTTAAGTATTTCTGGCATTAATCAAAGATTCTTCAGCACTTCTATCAGTTCTTTACTCACTTTTGGTAAATACTCCGTGAGTAATCTATATTTCACTTTACAATCAGACTTTTGTAGATTAAGTAGCATCCTCAACAGTTTCAGAGTATCTTTGCACAAAGACTTTCTGTATATGATTTGCAAGAGTTTATGGTCTGGTTCCACCTGAGCATCTTTATCATAGACATACCCATGGAATTTCTTGCATCCCTATACTGCTCCTAGCTATTCCCTTCCTCCCTGAAGATATATATTTTTTTATCTGTAAGTGATTTTGGTGCATAGGCAACTAGCTTATTCTCTTCTAGGGTCATATACCATTCTGACTTGCATCCAATTACAAAGCAGCTGGCTTATTCACATCATACTATTTACCAGTGCTAATTCCCCTAGTAGTTTAGTTTGTGCAACTGGAGAGACAGGGTAGTATCTGATGCGAATGTAGTGAATGGGGGAATAGGTATTGTTGCTTTGGAGGGATGGAAGAGCATAAGGTGGGTCTTTTTTTAAGATTTAGTATTAGCTGGGAGTTTGATAGCTAGGTTTTGATTGAGGTAAAGGCTTCTTAGGTCTTGATTTCTAGTTGTAGGAGGGAGGGGGCAAAGCAGATTAGGGTGGAGTCATTAGCATATTGAACAAAGTTTGCAAGAGGGGTGGCTTTGTGAAGGTTATTTGTGAATATAATGAAAAGTAGAGATCCTAGAATTGATCCTTGGAGTGCTCCTAGTTTTACAGGATGTAGTGGGGAAAGGGAGTCTTCCCACTGAACAGCTTGTAGGCGCTGAGAGAGGTAATCTTGAAACTATAATAGTATAGGGATAGATAGGTTTGATTCTGAGAGTACTGTTAGCAGTTTAGTATGGGAGACTGCATCAAATGCTTTTGATAGGCTAAGGAATACTGTAGAATCTAGTTGTCCATTGTTGTGTTGAGTATTTACTAGGTTACTAAATTTAAGAGAGTGCGGTGGTAGTACTATGGTTGGGGCCAAATCTGTGTTGAGTTTCAGCAAGAATATTGTTGGAGAGAAGATGAGTTAGGACCTGGGTGTGGATACATTTCTCAAGAATTTTAGCCAGTGAGGATAGTATAGCTATAGGGCGATAGTTAGTTAGGTCAGTAGAATTGTCACCCTTGTATACTGGTATAATGTGAGAGAATTTCCAGAGAAGTGGCACCTTTTGTTCAGAGATTGATCTGTTAATTATTACAGAGATTGGGTAGAAGATGGCCTTGGCAGCAATTTGAAAGAATTTGGCAGGTAGCTTGTCAACTGCTAGGGTGGTGGGTTTCAGTTTGGTTAGGTGTTTGTAGTTGGTATTATTTCGCACTGGTTTAAGGGTGAAGGAGTTAGGGTTATTTGATGGGTTATGTAGTATAGTGGGAGTTGAGGAGGGTGGGTCTGTTGACAGTTTTTGTATAGAGTTGGTAAAGAACTCATTGAATTGGGTTGCCGTGTTTACAGAGGTGGTATCTATGTTAGGATGTGGAGTTTCTGATTTGCCTGGTTGGAGAATATTGTTTATAGCAGCCCAAAAGTTTTGTGGGTTGGTTTTGTGCTTCGATTGAATTTCATTATAGTATTTATTTTTGTCGACTCTGAGTTGTTTTTTTTAACTATATTTCTCAGTTCTAAGAAAGTTTGCCTATTAGGAATATCTTTGTTTTTGCACCAGGTGTCCCATGCTTTGTCCCTTTGTCTTATAAGTTGTCTAGTGTTCTTGGTAAGCCATGGGGCATAGTTGGTTTTAGTGCAGATTTGCCTTGGGGGGCAAGTTGGTTGAGAATGCTTAAGAAGACCAAGTTGAAGTACTCAACTGCTTCGTCTAGAGGGAGCATTAAAAGGAGAGACCAGTTAGAGTGGTAAAGGGCTATATTGAGGTCATCAGCCCTAAAGTTTTTAGTGTATTTTATGTGTTTGAGGGAGCTGGTTTTAGTGGTTTAGTTTGTTGTCTGATAATAAAGGTTGGTAGGTGGTCACTTAGGGTGTCTGGTAGTGTTCCGGAGTTTTGAATGGTAGTTGAATGATTGGTGAGAATCCAGTCAAATATTGTTTCCTTTTTAGAAGTTTTGTCTATCCTAGTGGGGGTTCGTATAAGTTGTGAGAAACCATAGAGGTTAATATGAGTTAGGGGGTGGGATGAGTTGAGTGAGGTCCAGTCTATACTGAAGTCACCTAGAATTACTGTTTTGTGGGAGAGTGCTCCAGAGGCCCCGTGGATTCAGTATTCTAGGGATTTGTTATCTCCTGGAGGGATATAAGATCCTAAAATGTTTAACTATTTTTGTGTACTTAATCTTATTTTGGAGAGTAGGATATCTGCATTATTAAATGCAGGGATTTCTATGTTAAATAGCTCAACATTAGGATTGTTTCGATTTAGGAGAGCAACTCCGCCTTCTATTTTACATGTACAGTCTTTTCTTAGTATGCTATAGCCAGGGGGAAGACTCTCCTCATTTTTAATGTATGGTTTAAGCTATGTTTTCATGAGGAAGATGATGTCAGGTGAATATAGTGTTATAAATGCATGGAGCTCTGTGACTTTGTTAAGAATACTTCTTATGTTATGAGTAATTATTAGTATGCCGGATATTTTCTTGAGTAGCTAGTATTGGCGTTAGACTGATTTTGATGATTAGTTAGATTAGTTAGTGGACCTGGGTTAGGGTTGATGTCTCCACTGCATAATAAGTGAGAGGCAATGTCTATTATAGTTAGTAGGTATTTTGTGAAGGTTAAGTCAAATTGTACAGATACGCTAGTTTTTCTTTTATAATGGAGGAGTTTGTAGGGGTGTAGTTCATAAGTGGTAAGGTTAAAGAGTGATGGTGAAATGAGTAGGGGATAAGTATTGAATTTTGGAGGTGGAGTCGAGCTGAAGTGACTTTTGTTGAGGTATGTGATGTTGTTGGTAAAGAGTGAGGTTAGGTGTGCTGTGATGGTGAGTGCTAGTGCTAGAGTTATTTGTAGGGACTACATATATGTTTGCTAGATATGGTAGGAGTGTGTAAGGATAATCCCAAGGAATGTGCAGGGGTTCTGGTAGTTTCTTGGTAGATTGGACTGTAGCTAGTTTAAGTAAGGGGCAGAACAGTAAGCAGAGTGTGTATTATGAGAGCAGAGGAAGGAAGGGGTGGGCCTAGCAATTTACACAATTGGGTGAGAGGTGTGGGATGAGGTTGGGTGTGGCACAGTTAGGCATAAAGGAAATGAGCTGGGTGGGAATGGGGTAGGGTAGGGGAGTGGAATGAGCCTGAGCAAAGTGGGTGGGAGTGGAGCAGGCAGAGCCTTTCCTAGTGGGTATGAGCTAAAAATAAGTATCAGGAGTAGCACTGATTCTTGATATTATTTCTTCAATTGTAAGCATTGAGTACTGCCTTCCTTTAGTCACTTTATTCAGATGTTGGGGAACAACAACAATTTAAATTTTGTCTTGCTTCATAAGAGTAGGCATGGTATTCATTCATTCAGCTGTCTCCTACTGCTTCCTAACAGCACTTTTGTTTTCCATTTCCTTCAGTTCCAGCTCTGTTCTGTGTCCAAGTGATACTTGTACTTTCCTCAGAATGTTTCATTGACACGGCATCAGGATTCATTTTTATTTCATATTCTCCTGGAAAACCTCCTATCCCTGTAGATAAATCAACATAGTCATGAAGATTATCCTGGTTATTGATCTGTGCAGTATTTCTATCGTTTCTGAAATTGTGTGACTACTGCTGTATATATTTGTTCTTTGTTTTTTTTTTCATAGTGGTTTATTTCGCCACTCTTAGCTTGTCATAAACCAAATCATCCAATCTATTAAGCAGATTCTCTTCTTTAAGTGTTGTCATTTGAAAAAAGGATTGATTCATACTTTTTATGTGTATAATCATGTATACTCACATGTCAGTAGTTTCTGACCCAGTGGCCTTACTTATCCATCACCACCACCATCATCATCATCAATATCATGTACTACCCTTTTCCTATTTTCTTCATAGGATTGGGGTGTCACGTTAACTGTTGTCACCTGTACTGATTCACTGTCACTCTCCTACCTTCTTTGACAGTCATGCCTGACTGTCACAGGTATTCCCTCATTTAACCCATCCATTTTTTGTTGAATGTTCTAGTTTCTTCTTGCCTTCTTCATGTCTCTCCTAAACCTTCTTTATCAAATATTTTGCTTTTCTGCACATGTGCCTGAATTGCTGAAATCTGCTCTCTTTGGCTTTGTCTGCAACTAGAGCTACTTTGGCATCTGCTCTGTCAACATTTCTTCATCGGTCTAACAGTGTGCATTCTATTGCATGTCTCAGGCACTTCATCTCCATTACTTTTAGCTTCCTCAAATGCTCTGTCTTCACTGCCCAGGCACTTTGTGTCAGTTGGTTGCAGCCCCTCTGAGTTTAGCGTTGACCTCTTTATTCGTACTTCCATTCTCCTCAACCACTCCTTCAAGGTACATGAAGGTGTTAAGTTGTTCCACTATTTTCCCTTCTATCTCAGTTTCTAGCTTCTTCTGATTCCCCCAATTTGTTGCCATGGCAACTGTCTTGTCTGTAGACTTTTTTCTTTCTATTTGCCTTTAGTTTTGTATTCCATTCCAGTGTCATTTGCTAAGGTTCATATTCAGAGTCTGCTTATAATGTTGAATTGTCTGCATACAGTGGCTTAGTAGATCTGTCCCCTCCAACCTGTTTGCTAATGCAATCCATCACCAGTATGGGCAGCAGGTGGATCAGGGTTGAGCCCTGATGCATGCCCACCCCCCACTGGGAATCCATCAGTGAGTATGAACACTATTCATACTTGTGTCACTCCATCCTTGTAAATAGTCTGCACTAATATGCACCATTACTTCTAGGACTTTGAATCATCACAAGGCTACCCAAATCAGCTTTGTAATTAGTGCTCTGATTGTACAAGAAATGTCCACACAATTTTCTTTTCTGTGCCATTCGCTACATTTTTGCTGTATGTTTGCTTTTATCCCATATGCTGAAAAAAAGTGTCTTTGGTCAAAATGTTAAACTCTGCACTTGGATCAAGTTACAATTTAATGTTTCATTTGCAAGTTCTCAACATTTCATGCCAAGTATATGACAAGCACTCTTGTCTCAAAGTCTATAATGCACTACAGGTCTTCCTTGTATTATGTGTTTTTTTTTAGTTCAGTAATAGCTACAATAACTGTTTGTTTGTGTAACCCATTTTCATGTTTCCCATAAAAAATTTCCAAAATTTTGGAACTCACTAAGGGTTTCTTTTGCCCATCATTGCAGAATGGCCCTTGGTATTCTTCAAAACTGATTGAAAGCAGGGCAGTACTTCATATGCTTATAGTCACAACTAATACACAAGGCTTGAATCTGAAATTAATTTTATTTTCTGTGCAGTTCTTGGTGCTCCATTACTGGTACACAATATCTATCTATCTATCTATCTATCTATCTATCTATCTATCTATCTATCTATCTATCTATCTATCTATCTATCTATATATCTATTTACCTGCCTATCTATTTTCTTAATTGGTGCAGAACACTGATCTGTGTGGACCATTTAGAGGTTCAGCCTAGGAAGAAAAAAATAAGCAATGCATTGGCTTATACATTGAATATATAGCAAAAAAGCAAAACATGATTTCACATATCAGGATTGAAGAGTAGATAAATATACTATAGTATATATATATATATGGTTGTCACAAAATGGCAAATACAATACGATCAAGTCAGTAATGGAATAAGTATTTTCACTTTATTTTTCATTTTTGCCATTTATTTCTTACTTTCATCTTTTAAACTCCGTTTGCTAGTTATTTTTTTAACTGCTGTATGTACTTAAAATTTCAATTAACATATCTGCCTGGTATCTACCTGAACTGTCTACATATATCACTCTCTCTGCAGTTAATACCTATGATATTAAATGCATCTTTGTTGTACTATGCCATGATGTTACTCTTTTTTTTTTTTATTTTAGGCATTGCTACACTTCTTGTAAATAACTTAATGCTAACCAAATATCTCAAACATATTATTACTGCAATCTCAAAATACTGTACTTTTGCCTTGTATATATTCATATTGTACATTTCTCTCTGTTTTTATATGGTTAAGTATCTTACAACTTGAATTATTAGGTTTTTCTTATTTTTTATTTACTTTCCTGGAGATTTTCTCCTCGGGTCTCTGCTGAAAAAGGGCACTCTGGGCTCAGTTGGACTAACCTGGTTAACAAATGTAAAAATAAAATAAAATAAATAAATAAATTCTTAACCGACTATGAGGGTGGGCATCCTTTTTCAAGTAATAGACATGTGAGGTTCGAGCAAACACACAGAAAGGTGGCCAAAAGGAAAAGGCCCAGATCCATCCTTAAAAAGCCTTCCTCACCCAGTTATGATACTTCTGGTGAGGAATCCTCATCAGGCTTTGAGCCTGATGCACAGCAGGCCCCAGACTCTCCAGCCTCCAAATGAAGTAATACCTCAATCCCTTTAGGGGTTGGCAAAGGAGGGGGGGAGGAGGAAACATCACAAAAGTGGACAACATGGAAGGATTGTTGAAATTGATGGTATAGAAATAGTAGAGAATAACGTATTGAATATATCATCCACTCCTTTGTCACCCACCCAAGAAAAAATTTTGAATAAAAGTCAATTTTATACCTGCTTTTACCTGTCTGAAGATACATTTGCACAAGATATAACTTCATTTTGTAGACTTCTTAACCTTAGATTATTTTTCCAAACAGCAGCTAATCCGGAATCGCAGGATGGTTTCAGATACCACAAATCTAATTTCATGCGACCGATGCATCACAATGTGTTAATGTTTCAGAATTGCATTCTCAAAGATCTGCATTTTAATTTTAGGGAACTCCGTGCCATATCAAACAATCTCTCAAAGATCGAAATGGATGCCATCCATAAACTTGAAACTAACCATGATTTGGCAATATTGTCTGCAGATAAGGGTGGGGCAGTAGTAGTACAAGATTGGACCCAATATAACACAGAAGCTACAAGACAGTTAGCTGACAGTCATTATTATACTCACATGACATTGGACCCAGCTCATGGCTTCAAGAAACAAATCGACCAGTTTTTGGCATCAGCCAAAAACGAGGAAATCATCACGGACAACACACTACATCACCTTGCGGTGCCTGACCCATCCAGTCCATACATATATTTTTTGCTAAAAATACACAAGAATCTGGAAAATCCACCTGGTAGACCTATAGTTTCAGGTAGGGGTTCCCTCATGGAACCATTATCCCAGTTTCTGACACAGTATCTCAAACCACTTCTGAAGTGGGTTAGGGCCCACATTCAAGACACCACAGAATTCATCAAAATCATTTCAAAGATGCAGCTTGATCCTGGGTGGTTGCTCTGCACCCTTGATGTTTCTTCATTGTATACCAACATTCCTCACTAGGTGGGGCTGGAAGCATTAGAATACTGGTTATGCAAGTCAGAGCTGTACCAACCGGGTTTCAACACCTTTTTACTTTGCCTGGCCGAACACGTTCTTACGAAGAACATGTTCTATTACCAGCATAAATGCTACTTACAAATACAAGGCACTGCCATGGGAGCCTCATTTGCTCCCATATATGCTGATTTATTTATGGCCCACGTTGAGGAACAGCTCATCTATGACAACTCACATAACATCTATCTAGTTGAGATTGATATTTGGAGAAGATACTTGGATGACTGCTGGTTAGTATGGACATCAGACCCTGATTATCTTATGGAGTTTGTCAGATATTTAAATGACAACAGATGGGGTATACAATTTACTGTTACCTATGACATCAATAAGATCACTTTTCTAGATGACTCAGTTAGTAGGAACGATGATCACACTTTAACATCAAAAGTATATGGTAAATACTGCCAATACAACACCCTTCTCCATTCTACCAGCTTTCATCCTCCACATATATGCAGAAACATCCCAAAATCACAATTTTTGCGTATGAAATGCATATGTTCAAATGGTGCTACTTATCAGGTATATCAAGAAGATCTTACTACTAGATTCAGGAATAGAGGATACAAAATGGGGAATATCTCTCAGGCCAGACATTAGGTGGTTAATCGTAACAGGCAAGATCTCCTAACATATAGGGACAAGACTAAGAACAAGAATTCAGCCATCCGACTGTCACTACGTATGGTAGAAACACTGATGTCCTACTCAGTAGTGTCCAAAGACATTGGAACATACTTTTGGGAGACAACAAATTATGCGAGTTTCTGGATGAAAGATGTCAATTTTTCTTCAGGAGAGGCAGGAATTTGGGCTCATTCTTAAATAATTACAAACATAGTTGGAGAAGTAAAGGTGACTCTATACAAACCACTCTTGTGGGAATCAGCTCAAGGGTTGCTTTCCCTGTGGCCATTGTACTCACTGCAGAAGGGTGATGAAGACATGCCAGTTCAGCAGCAAAAATACTGGGCAAGTATTTGATATTTTCTTTTTTGCTAGCTGTCAGACTGACTGGGTGATATATTTAGCTACCTGTAGCTGCTCTGCATTTTATGTGGGACAAATGTCCAGGCCTTTAAAATTTAGAATCTCTGAACGTTTAAGTGACATCAGACACAAGAAGCTTATAAATGCCTTATGCAAACATACTGAGGTACATAAAAATGCATCTTTTACTTTTACTGTGATTGATAGAATCATTGGACAGAGAACCAACAAATTAGGTTGGCATCAGATATTAAATAATAAAGAGAAAAAAATGGATCATCAAATTGGGGGCACTGTTTTCACCAGGGCTTAATGAATACCTTTAATTGGTATGGTCAATTGAATAATTAATTGACTAAGTTGGAGCTTCATTTAGTGGTAAGCCATAAAAGGGAGAACAAGTGAATATGTTTGTACTGCACTGAAGAAGGCTTTGTATTTCTACAGCTGAAACTGGTCTGTTTTGTCTCATTTCATGCCTTTGAGCTAATAAATGCAAAAGTTTATGCTACAGTCTGCTGGCTCACAATTCATTACTGCTTAAGCTTAATTACAAAAAATGTGTAGTCATCCCCTTTGGGAAAAACTCAGTTCCCACTAATTACCACATTGATGGTAGCCCACTGAACACTGAAGACATTATAAGAGATCTAGGGACACAGGTTGACAGCAACCTCTCTTTTGACCACCACATTGCCACTGTGGTCAGAAAGTCCTTCTATGTGGCACATCTCATTACTAAGGGTCTTGCATCCAGGAAGAAAGAGGTCATCATCTCTCTACTCTTCCCTCATTAGTTCAGTCATAGAGTATAATGCAAAAACCACAACAGCTCACTCGTTGAGACCCAAATGAGGGTATGAGTACAGCAAATGAGAGTTCCAAATAATAATATGATAAAGCAAATAGCTGAATAGAAAGCCGGAATCACTGATATTGAACCAAAGTTGTTTTTGGTTCAATATCAACTTTGGTTCAATATCAGTGATTCCGGCTTTCTATTCAGCTATTTAGCTTTATCATATTATTATTTGGAACTCTCATTTGCTGTACTCATACCCTCATTTGGGTCTCAACGAGTGAGCTGTTGTGGTTTTGGTTCTGTATTTTCACTCGTACCATCTACACATTGTTTCTGGTCATAGAGTATAATGCCCTATTTGGCATGTAACTCACTAGACACCTGCAACAGTTGGAGAGGCCACAAAAGTATCTCATGATGAGGATCCTAGGCCTTAAAGACATGTCGTACATGGACAGACTCAAAAATCTCCAGCTAATCTCTGTCTCATATCGTCTACTAAGAAGCGATCTCTGTTTGACTTGCAAAGCCATGTCTGACCCAGCTCTGTTAGAAATGCTACATCTAAAGAAATCCCAATCCCTCCGTACCACACGCTCTAGAGATCTCAACCTCATTACCACAATCGATAGAACATGCTGGAGGGACAGGTTCATAACCTAGAGACTACCCATGCTCTGAAATAGACTTCCCATACATGCCAAGCAGAGCACTTCACTAGCCCTCTTCAAGCGAAATCTTGATGAGTGGATGGGTAATAGAAAGTTCACCTCGGGGATCACTCCAGTGGTTCTACTTGATAGAGGCAGTGGAAACTAACAGCGGGCGGCACAATGCCAGGGCACTTCTATGGGGTAGGCTTGTAAAGCCCCCCCCCCCGGGCCATTAGCCTAGTACAAACCTCTCTCTCTCTCTCTCTCTATATATATATATATATATATATACCATAATTGCATTGAAATCCACCACTGAAAACTCGGACAGTAATCACCTTCGCCTTATGTCATGCTAAGTAATGCAGTATATAACTTTATCTATCTAAAAACACATCCCAGAATGCTATTAAAATACCTCTCAATTGTCCTTGACTTTGCCAAATTTCCCTGATTTTGCCTCATATTTTTGCCTTGTCTCTTGTAAAAGGTTTGACTTTTGTGAAATCACTGAGGATTACAGTCAGCCAATAATGCCAGGTATATGATTTTCATACTTCTTATTGTTCTGAAAAATGTGTGTCAATGGAAAACCTGTTATTCTGTTAGCATTTAAGTGAATTAAAGCAATATATAAAATGTCCCTAGTTTCAAGTCTTTGTCCCCTCATTATTTTTATCTTTGTGACTTTGTCCAGAATTCTTGAGCAAAGGTGTTGAGAGGTATGGCTGTTAGCAGTAAGTAGGTAGTGAAAAATGGAACATGCCAGGTGGAGGATTAAAAAATAATTTTAATAAAACCCCACAAGATTCACTAATAGTTGTGAAAAAATATTCATAAGCATCCAAGTGAAGCTACGTCATGAACAGACATCATCTGGGATCTCATCAATTTCTCAGGGAGGTTACACAGATCCAAGGGCAAGATCTGCATAAAACTTTTATATCGCTTTATTACTTTGTTTTGCAAAATTTAGCTGCATAACTAATTTTCCATTTGTTTGCTGGTTCCCTTCAATCCCTTAATATCCATTATGTCCAAAATACATTAATTACTGTTTTCCTCCTATCCCATTTCTCATGTGGTACTCACTTTGCTTTCCATTTCCACATCCATCATTCCCTTCCACCTTCCCTGTTCTCTGATAACCTTCACGTGCCATTGTGCACCCTGTCACTGTAAATGTCTCTCCCTGTGCTCCTGTTTAGCAGGTAATCAGTCTCATACATACTATAAACCCCTTAAATCATTCATTATCTATCCTTGGTTCCCACTGTCAGCCAAATAAACTTACTCAAGCACATATTCGGAGATATATCTGATTATTCCCCATTTCAGCATCTCCAAACTCCCTTCATACTTTATTTACAACGCTGTAGTCCCAGAAAAAATGATAAAGCTTTTCTTTCTCCTTCCTGCATGTCTGCTGTGTCACAGTCCCATTCTCCTCGTTAAACTCACCGTGTATAAGTCCTCTCTGTCTGAATCCTGCCTAGGTTTACCTTGCATCACTGATGACAAGTTCATTTTCTCTTACATTTATCTCTTGACTTCTTCCCACTTCTATTCCTCAGGTGGCAATCTTAGCTGTCTGTTTCTTACCTAGTATAGTTTTCTTTGTTACTGCTTTCACACTCTGTTCATTTCTTAATATACAAAATTTCCTTTCGTTGACTATAGCCATTCTTCTCTTAACACTCTTTTCTCATTTGTTCTCAAGTTAACAGCCTCTCTTTAAAAAGAAAATAAAATCCTCTCTTTGCCTCCTTTCTGTAATTATTCAGTAGCTTATCCCAATATTCAGCTTGTAAATTCTTCATATCCTAACATACCTCAGCCACCTCTTTACCTCTTCTCCTTGTAATTTCTGCAAATGCCCTTTCTATAAGTTTCTCCTTTTTTCTAATTGATTCTATCCCCCCATTCCCTCCCCACATTAATTCAGTCACATTTTATGAATGTGATTAGATTATAAACATGCTCCCTAAAATGTGCAGCCCACCCTATACTCACCTTGAAACATTTTCCCCTGACAATACTACTTCTTTTCCTATTTCACACAAAAGTCGTCGGTAGTTTCCGAACTCTTCCACCAGAGTAATCTATCCTCTTACCCACCAGTACATTCTGCTTGGGAGAATCTGCTGCTTTTTTACAGCTGTCTTAGCTGTTAATTGCATGTATGCCTTTCCCACTTTTTCCCTGCAGCCACTAATAACTTAGATTCATTGTGTTTTCCATCGCTTTCTTTTCTTTCAACCCCAGATATTTATGTGATCCTTTTGCCCCAGACAACCCCATCTTTTCTCTCTCTCTCTCTCTCCCCCCTCCTGCAACTGTCTCCAACCCAACAATCAAATTATTTCTCTTATTAATTTTCATCTCATTTGGTCTATATGAAAACAACCATGATGGAGCTCTCGGACTATGTGTCTCAGACTGGTATGAGCCTAGCATTGAGCAGAATATTATCTTCACCGAGGATGATGCCACAATATGAGCAAAAGATGATTGATTTTAACAAATGGTGTCGTTCTAAGGGGATCCGATATTTGTTGTCATGGTAGGGCATGGTTAACAAACCATGTTGCTTTGCCAGGGATATTCTGCCCTTGTTCCCCTCTAGGCTTTCAAATACTGCCTAAAATTTTATCCACCCCAAGACAGCCTTTTATGGGCAATGCCACATCGACAAACCTACCAACATAGCATAATCAACTCAACTGAACTTCAAGGTGTTACTGCTCAATGCCAGGAGCATAAATAAAAACTACACTCCTCCAGCCCCTCCTCCCCCTCAAGAATATAGACCCCCATACAGTTTTCAAGACATGGTTTAAAGCCACAGACAGTACCCTGAAAGTGCAAGATTTTAGTGCTACCCTTTTTCCAGTAGCTGCACAGACAGGGGCTAAAGGTGGAGGTGCTGACATATACATCAATAATAAACACACCTCTAGTTTGGGTAAACAAGATGATGTGCTGGAGTTTCTTCATGTACAGATCACCATAGATAAGATCCAGTGTCATATCCTAGATAGCTATAGGTCACCGTCCATGTTCCAAGAAAATATCAGCACATATTTAGACCACATGGAGGCACTTACTATCAGAGCACCCTACTCATGGGAGATTTTAATTATCCCTATAGAGACTGGGAATCTTACACTGACTCAAATTTGCAGGTACAGAGATTCATGAACTTTGTAAATACAAACATCCTTGACCAATTAGTGCATATGCCCACTAGAGGCTTCAATTTACTGGACCTCATACTCAGAAATGTGGGAGAATGTTGTACCCCTCCAATGTCACATACTCCCTGATAAGATCCAACAATAAATCTGTCTCCTTTGAAATCAAAATCAAGTTGATAACCCCAGTAAACCCAATTATAGTGAGGAACTATTCAAAGGCAAACTACCTTTTATTAAGCAATGTTTGTCAAAATGTCCCTCCAGTCCCAGAAAACACAGCAGCCTATGTAGAACTGTTCACAGAAACACTGTACAACTTGCAAAAAAGGCTGCTGTACCTACCAGAAGTAATCCCAAAATTAACTCCAAATACAAACTGCCATGATGACATCCCAGATTAAACAGGATATACAACAAAAGAAAAAAAAATCATCATGGCTAAAATCAGGAAGTGTAACTTCCATAAAGAAAGGAACACTCTCATCAAACTAACAGGCAACTAAGAGGGCTAATTAAGTTCAATAAAAACGATTTCAAATTTAAGATAGCCTACCAGGTAAAAGACAGCACTAAGGCCTTCTTCATCTGTCAGAAACCTCCAAGGCAGCACACAGCAACAGAGACAGATCATCATCAAAAAGGGCCCTAGGCAAGGGAATGGATTAATGTCTCACCCTCAAATCAGGGTTCCACTCTGAGTGAAGTCACTTAACTAGATAGTATTTCAGGCCCCCCAGCTAACACTCCCTACCCCCCAGGCAACATGGGCCCTAGGAAACTGCCTAGGTTGTCTAGTGCTGAATCTGTCTTTGCACAACAGTGTGTTGAACTGGTTGTTAATGGTGCCACATTCACTGAGCCAGGTGATATAGAGAATCTGTTGGGTGACAAATTCAGTTCTAACTTTACCCCCAACTTACCTCCAGCCAGCACCCAAGAAACACCCTTGAATATAACCCCTCCAACTATAAATAGGAGCATGTCCTGGCTACACTCACTAAGGCCAAGAACACAGCCTCGATGAGCCATGATAATATCCTGGATGCCTCCTGAATAGTCTAAAATGCAACTTATCATGGTCACTGGAGTGACTATTTCACTATAGTCTCAAAACAGGATTTTATGGCATGAGAATGGAGGACTGCAACAGTGATGCTCCTTCATAAGGACAGACCATCAACAGATCTAAGAAACTACAAACCCATTACACTTCATAATTAAAATCAACTTATGCCTATGTATCTGATGGACAGAGGCAGACAGGAAATCAAAGTCAAAGTTAAAGTAAACTTTATTGTCGTTTAGATTTATTTATTTGCATTTGTTTACTGGGATAATCCATCTGGGCCAGAAGTGCCCATTTTCAGTGGAGTCCCCACATATAAGACATTTCACATACAATACAGAATTTACATTAATAAAGACATTTAGTACATATTATTGGCAGCTTATACAATTGGTGAAAAAAAGTAAATAAGTAATCATTCTCAAATCAAAGATATTTGACAAGCAATACAGAGTATATACATGAGAACATTCCATATGAGTAGTTTTCAGCTAGCAAAATTTATATAGGACACTTCATGCAGTGGGTGCAAAGCAGATATAAGAATTAATTAGAGACTAGGTACTTAAACTTTTCACACGTTTATGAGGTGTAATAGCTGAGTGATAGGCTCTATGAGTCCTGTTGCAGGAATCAGCAAAGTCGGTGGATACTGTTGCAGATGTAAGTGGTGGTATGATATTAAGGTAAGCTGCGAGAGTACCTGAATGTCTTGCCTGGTTCAATGGTAGGTCTATAAGGGTTAGGAAGAGAAGGAAGTAGACAGGAGGGCTCAATGGTAGGACAATGAGGGTTAGTAGAAGAGGGAGGTGGACAGGATGGAGAGTCGGAGAAAGTAACAAGACAGGTGGATGTGAAAGGAGGATGACAGAGTAGTAGAGAGGGGGTGAGAATAGTTGTGATGGTTGAAGTTAGCTTATATGAGATGTGCACAGCCAAGATGAGGAGAGGTGTTGTTTCAGAGATGTCTTGAAGAGGGTTACTGAGCAGGTGGATCTAAGTGTTGGGGGAGGGAGTTCCAAAGTTTTGCTCTGGTAAAGGAGTAAAGCATCTGCTCAGCCAAAAATTTAGTTTTTTTCTACATTTACAAGCAATTGGTTGTTGAATCAGAGTGGTCTGTTAGGATGGTATAAAGTAAATATAGAAGATAGAGCAGGGCACATGGATGGATTATGAATGAGTTTGTGAGCTGTAGTTAGTTGGATAAAGGTGAGATAGATGGGGAGTTCAAGCCATTTTAGGTTGTATAATGATAAGCAGTGATGGGATGAGTAGGAGGCATTAATTACAAACTTAGCAATTTTGTTGTAGTATGAGTCTAGTTTGGACTTTAGAGAGGACTGAACGTTGGTGAGAAAGGGGGCACCGTATAAAAGAGAGAGAGTAATAGAAAAGAAGAGGCAAGGGAAAGTTAGGCTGATGCACTGAGTAGATGTTTGTTTTCTTAGAGAATGCCAAGCTTTTGATGTGTCTTTTTGACATTGGACTGGATGTGCAGGTTGAATGTGAGATTTTCATCTATGATGACACCTAGGAGTTTTGTGCTAGGTACAATGTCGATGGTGGTACCATTTAGGGATTGAATGGTGAAATTCTCTTTTTGTAGGGGTGTGGAGTTTTTGGGGGGCAAAGATTACTAGTTTGGTTTTGTTGGGGTTCAGGGCAAGATACATCATAGTGCAGCTAAACAAAAATTACATTGCTTCATTCCCAGTGCAGGAAACATACATACATAGTTACTATTTAGTAATACTAGGACAGACACTTACATATATTACATGTATAAAAATGTACCATTTAGGGTATTGCACAAGTTGATATTGCACAAATTTGAATTTTCACATTAACAGGTCCCCATGAAGCAAAAATATTGCATAGAGCAGTGCATACTCAAGTTTCAGGACAGATGAAGATTTGGATATTGCACTAAAGTATGCTACTAGTAAGAGTGATCTTAGAATAAATGGACATGAGAGTATGCAATTTACTGGATTAGTCAAGAGAATATTCAGTTAATTGGTTGAAAGAGCAGAATAGCTTCTGACATGTCTGTTGTTAGAGTTCAGCAATCTGGTGGATAAGGGGAAAAAGCTTCTCTTGAGTTTGGAAGTCTTACAGTGCATGTTGTGGTAACATCTACCTGTGGAAAGGTAGGAGAAAATACTACAAGCAGGGTGAGTATGGTCCTTTATTATCTTTCTAGCTCTTCCAATACATTGAGATTTGTGTAAGTCATCCAAGGATACCAGTAGAGGGCCAATGATTCTTTCCGCTGCTGTTACTATTCTTCAGAGAACCTTGTGATCTGAGGCATTACAGTCCCCGTACCATAAGATGTTGTTTGTCAGTACGCTCTCAAAAGTTCTCCTATACAAGGCTTAGAGGATGGACTGTGACAGGTTTGCTTCCCTCAGTTTCCATAGGAAGTACAAATGTTACTGCACTTTTTTGACAGAGTGGTTGGTGTGCACCGACAAGACAGGCCCTCTGATATGCGTATACCCTGGATCTTAGTGCTCCTGACTCTTTCTACTGCTACTCCCATGATTTCCAGAGGTTGATGTGCTCTCTGAGACCTTCTAAAGTCCACAATAAGTTCCTTGGTCTTTCTGTTCTTCAATGCCAGATTGTTGCTGTCACACCAGCCTAGCAGATGTTCCACTTCATTCCTATATGCTGTTTCCACACCATTCCTGTCAAGACCTATGACTGTGATGTCATCTGCAAACTTGATAATTCTGTTGGATTCATATCTGGCTACATAGTTATGTGTAAACAAGGTGAATAGTAGAGGCCTCTGGACACAGCCCTGTGGTACACCCATGTTCAGAGTTATGCTTTAAGAGCTATTATTTCCTACACGTACCTTTTGGGGTCTGTCTGTGAGAAAGTCTAGTATCCAATTGCACAAGGGGGTCATAACCAAAACATCACTCTTTATATAAATGCATAAAACATAAAACTTGTGGGTCACATTTAGGTTGTACACCTAGGCTTATAAAGGCCCTAGTGGTGCTTGGTCTAGTAAACACTTATGAACCTATTAATCATCCCAAGGTTTTGAAAGAACCTTTATTGCCTTCCCTTCTGTTCTTTCTGCCTATTCGCAGTCAGCACAGACAAGTGAAAACTCAATACAGTCCTTCTCTCCTTCCTCTCTGGAAATGTTTTTTATCCTAATCACCAAAACTTTCAACACCATAGCAAACAATAGGAATGATAGATGCTATCCTTATCTCAATTTTCTTTTACTTAAATTAAGTGATTTGGTCATTACTTGCATTCTCTGACAGGGATGCCACCTTTTCAAATGATCAAAGTGGAACTTCTTTATGAAAATGTGGGATTTTACAGGACAAACCAAACTCACAAACATTGCAGAGGATTAGACTTCACTTTTTTGTCAACATACAAGCTTATTCCTGTAGAATTTGAGTTGAGTTGTTTATCCCATTCCACATAGTATTCAAGTATTTCAGATACAACATGGTTGTTTAGCCATACATGATAATGTAATAAAAATGTATATTGAAAAAAAAAACAAGTCTATTTAAATGTCACTACTGCAGGAAACATAGGAAATATTTTTGTCTTAAAATCTCAGAACATTTGTCTTGTGTGTCTTTTCATAGGACACAACTGCCCATATAGGGACTATCCTACATAATGAGGGACAGGTGGCAACCATATTTCCTGAGAAGTGAGAGCTAAGTACCTACATTTGGGACCTTAATTGGTCCATTCCTCACTCTGGAAGCAAAAGAGTCAGTCATTAGGGATCAGGCCAGGAAAATGGTCCCGTGAGGGTTCCTACTCCAGCCCTCCTAACACAGCCATATAAATAACTGGTTAACTTATATTGGCTGCTTTGGTGAGGAATGATGTTCATACTCCTGCCCTTTCGCAAGTGCTTCAGCAGTGCATGCGCTGCTTAACAGCAAGAGCCTGCTCTGGCCTCTTCCACAGGTGATCATCTTCTCTACAGTAGGTGTCACCAATGTGGTAGGCCAATCCACCTCTCATTATATGGACAAGCTAGCATTGCCCAAATGAAGCCAGTTCTCCCCCACCTGACCCATTCAGCACCCTATACTGCTAATCCAACATAGGGTGCCCGAGTCATAATTAACCTTTCATTCCCCACTGTTGTGGGGCCAGAGTTATTCACTAACACTTTGGCCAGTAACTTCATATTCAAACTCAACAATGTTATGGGTCTATAATTTTCATCTCTGTGTCTTAATTCCACCTTTTTGAAAGAACTACCATGAAAGTTTAGTAAATGGAGACATTCTCAAAGGTCTTGACATAAACCTCTGGTAGGCAATCCGTTATATCACCACCCTGTACTTAAAGATCAAAGTAACAATACCGCATGCAACAGCCACATTCAGTTTCCCTGCTTTGAAAAGGTTGCTGGTGGCTTGTGGGTGTTATAATACTATTTTCTTGATGTGTGGATGTTACTATATGAAGTAACAAAAGGGTTGTAAGCTTTTCCCTCTCAACGTCTGCATATGCTAATGTTATTTTATTTATTCTTTCTATGTTTGTTGCAACCTTCCTATTGACACACCAACTTCCACTTTTAGTAACAAATGTACTTTGTTAGGGGAAATGGGTATGTCAGTTTTTGGGGGTTCTGAAACATATTCAAAGTCTTCTTTATGGGTTGCAGCGGCAAACAGAAAGTTAGAGATAGGGCACTTGAGACAACATTATAATTGAATTAATAAATTTGCAGAGCTTCATTTACTGAATAAATATTAGTTGCTTCTGAGTGTCTGTTTTCTAAATTTGTTTTTAACACATGCTGTGACTATGAATTGCAGTATCTGTAATCCATATACCTTTCATCATCAATATACTGCATCTGATGGCATCACTCCATTTAGGCAAACAAGCAGCATGTGGCAGTCACACAAAAATAAGCAGCTTTAATCCCAAATGAAAGTAGTAAAAACAAGCAATAGTTTAAAGTCATGTGCAAGCTCTACTCATAGAGGAACATGTCTATGATGGTAAAACCTTCTTAGGAAATGTTGACAGCTTGCTTTAGCAGAGAGGGAAGAAAGCCTAACTGCTACTGCACATGATATTTAATAGAAATCTGTGAGGACACCATACTGTCATGTCTCCTTTTATCCTCCCATTTGGCTTATGGTCATATTACTCCAACCCAAGAAATGGTCTCTTCAAGCATTTTCTTTTTGTCTTCCCATAACCTTTCTTTTAGCCTACCTTATTTCAATATTTGCCTTCCTTTATAAAGTTCCTCATATCATACCTCTCAACTGTACAGATTTTAGCAAAATGTCAGAATTTTTTGCCTCATTCTGGGTCTGTGCCTTATAAAAGTTGTGGTTTCCTAGTAAAATCACTGAATATTGAAATCACTAAATAATGACATACAGCTGAGTTTTAGACCCCATATTCTTCAGAAAATGCATACTAACACATATTTTGCTATTCAAACAACATTCTAAGCTTGTAAGAGCAATATTTAAAATCCATCTGTGTTTTGGGCCATTTGTCCCCCTATTATTTTAGGCTTTGTCCAGATCTGTTGGCCTAAGAGGTTGAGAGGTGTGCTCATATTATCTAATATTTTTCTTCCTTTATCCAGTCTGTCGTAATGTGACTCCTTCACCCCTCCCCTCCTGCTCTTATTTAGTTATTTATTTGCAGTTTGTTAACCGAGGAAGACCACTAGGTCATGCTGAGCCCATTTTCAGTGGAGGCCCGGGGAGAAAAGCTCCACTGTAATATAGAACTTGTACAGTGCAAAGACAGTAGACTCTTAAATTAGAGTTATACAATTACAATACTGGGTGTTTAACACATTGCAATGTATATAAATTGAAAAGCACATTGAAAGTAATATCATACATTGGCAATTTACAGATCAAGTTTTAGAAATTAGCCATTTATAAACATATTTTTTAATCAGCATATACACCATTTTTTTAGTGGATGCTAGATCGGAGTTAAGGCATTTATATTGAGTTATGAGGTAAGTGTAGCGAAGAGTTAAGAAGTTTCATGGGAGGAGGTTAGTAGAGGATTAGGAGCATGTCTTCCTTTACTTCAGTAAAAAAAAAAATCAGTATTCCTTCCATTTTAGTTCTTCCATCTACCAACCATCTAACCTTTCCTTACAACCTTCATCTGCTCCAGCTCTTTCATCTCACTCTTGGCATTGGCCACCTCTTTCAGCTTCTCCTTTGGCACTTGCCTATGCTCAGTTTCTGTTTCTACATTCCATAGAACTCTTCCTGACATTTCTCTCACGTGCTTGATCATTTATTCTTTCTTATTCCATCTGCTTAAGCGGGCTGCTCCTAAAATAGCCTTCAATGTTCCCACAATGGGCCGTCACTTTGAATCCTTATTACCTTAAAATGAGACAGTTGAATAGAGTTAGAGAAGTATTTTGTCTTATGTGAAGTAGAATATGGTTCTGTAGAAGAGGCATTCTCTGTGGTACACCCCATCCCTCAAACATGTTCTGTTTATATTGAAAAACAGTTTGAGATCCTTTGAGTGGGAGTTCATTCTACCATTGGACTTGTGATGGTACAATAGGTCTGACAAGATAGGGTCTGTTGAGACTCCATATCAGAGGCAAAGTTCACCTTTTAGTAACCTATATGGTACCAAGACGACGGATAAAGCTTTCGGTTGTTTTTGTGATTGAGGGACATGATTTTTCTAGTGGTCACTCCAGTTGTGACAAGTTATCAGACAGGTACATACTGAATGGAGCATCATATTCAGGAATGGCTTGAAGATAGCCGAGTACACTGAAATGATGGCATCCCTGGACCTGAGCACCCGAAATTAGATATAAGCTGACTAATGAAAAAGGACCTTCTTACAATAGTGGATATGTGGTGAGCAAAGCACAGTTCATTATTGACATAGCTTCCCATATCCCCGACTATAGGATCAACTTTCAGGTGAGTGTTGTCAATGTGATTATTACAAGGTGAGTCATGATTGCCATAGGATACAATTAGACATTTCTTGGCATTTAGCTTTAGTCCATGGTTATATGGTGCATTTGGTCCATGGGGTATTAGAAATATACTTGAATTTAGAGAGTTCATCATAGAGTTGTAGGATATTTTGGCATTTGAAGTCCCTGAATTATCTGATGTTTGCATCTGTTGGTTTTGAAATTTTAATATAGAATGTTACTTGTTTGTTGTCGGACATGACCAGAGTAGGGGACACCAGTAGGAATAGAGCATACAGATGACAGGTTTGTCATTACTAGAGCAAGTATATTTTGCCCTCTAGTATGTTCCTTTACAATCTAGTCCAGGAAATTTTTGTTTATATAATGAAAGAATGTTTGTGCATATCCTAAATTAGTAGTGTGTGTTTTCCATTTTAACATTGAATAGTTAAAGTCTCCCAGGATAATAGCATTTCTGTTAATGGGTAATTAATTAAGAATATTTATGAATCTTATAGGATTTTTGGGTGACACAGAGAGAGTCCTTTAGCATGCAACAATCTGATAGCTGATCCTATTTAGTGTAATTTGAACCTGTATAAGTTCTACTTGTGAGACTGTAGGTATCTGAATGGAGGTAATGTAGTCTCTAACAAACATGGATACATCACCACAGTTCTCACCAGGTCTAAACATGCAGTAAACACAAAACCCAGGCAATGAGGGAGTCCACTCTGGGCTCTTGTGCCATGTTTCTGTGACCACACACACATATTAATGTGCTCCAAATGCAGTTGGGCCTCAAGGTCCGGCAGTTGGTTGTCCAGACTGCTAGCATTAAGTAACACTGAGTAGCATTGACTAGGGTCACCTTGATGTGATTCAGTGGTTGGTTTGTTTTAGAAATTAGGTTGGGAAGTCCATTAGCTGAACCCTGCCTAAAAAGGCAGAATGGGGGCAGAAAAAGGTTTTGGCAGTATGTGGAAGCTTTGGAATGAGATACAAACTGTTCTTGGTGAAGTAAGTACAGTCATCAAGCATCCTTTGTGTTGACATATGTTGGATCCCCCTTGAATTACACCAGCTATTTAGTCAATTTTTAAGACCAGTCATCTTTTCTTTATACTTTTGCATCATATTTTAATGGATCCCACTCAACACAAAGGTCTTTCCTACATTTGTGACATGCAAGGAGAGCTCTGTCAAGTGTCTGCATATCCCTCAGGGGTCTGAGTGCCAAGCTATTTACTCCAACACGGACCACCACCATGTTATAACCATAGTTATCATGTTTAGGGGTCCTTCGGGGACTTAAAACATCAGCACTCTTAGCTTGTGAAAGTTAACTCACTTTTACCCTGCTCTTGTTCAATGCTATAAGTGTAGAATTAGTGTGACTAACTATGAGATCACACATCTCTAGTATGTTTCTGTCTGCTTTTATAGGTTGCTTTGATGTACTATATTTGGAATATTCCATTTCTTGGTGACTTCCTGTAATGTTTACTCGTAATCATATAGCTGTGTTTGGTTTATACTGGGCCATACTCTTAATGGGACTTTGAAGCTTGGGTAAGGATTTTCTAACTGCCTCAATGTACTTATTTAATATAGATATGTGTGAGGATGTGACAGGCTCACGGGATGTGTTTGGTTGGGAGAGTGAAGTCTCTGATTTGGCCAGATGCTTGCATCTGTCACAAATAGTTTTGAAAAAAGTAATATATCATTGACTGTGAGTATCACGAAATTTCTACATTGTGTGAGTGCACCTAGTGCTATGAGAAAGGCAACAAATGGAAGACTAGTTGGATGACCTTCCATTGTGGACCAGTGGTCGAATGTTGTTATGTTATTGCATTAAATTAATAAAACCTCTGACATGTTAGCAGTACTTGAGAAATTCTACTTTAGAAGGATGACTTCATAAGCAGCACAGGAAATACTATGACCTAAGGAAGAAGAGAAGATACCGAAAATGCTTTAGCTCTTGGTTATTTAAAGACATATTTTATTGCATAAACTGGGTTGTAATACCAAAAGCATTATGCACTTTAGAAGACTCATTTTTACTAGAAGTATATTTGGAACTATCAGGTCAGTTTTAATGTGCAGCTTTGTACCATTGATAAGCTTTGCAATGTGTACAGTTCTTGTCTGAAGTGGTAGTATGTTTCAAAGGGAAGAATTTGAAACTAAAAGCTCCTGTATTTGTTGAATACATAACTGCACTGCATGGAGCACCACTCAACCCAGTAAAACTGTGGAGATAAAGTGAATGAACCACTAAAAAATGCAGCTAGAACTCCAGCCACTAATGACTATTCCATTGAAATAGCAGCAAATTATTGTCTGCCATAGAATAACTGCTACTGCCCTCAACAAGTTAACAACCTGACCAGGAAACCAGTCTGAACTGCAATCAAATGTGAGAGTAGGAACAAATGTGCAAAGACATAGGGAGAACACCATGCTGCTGTCCAACAAAATAGCAGTCAAGAGTTTGAAAAAAGATACATTGCAAACAGCTTTAGGCAAACAGACTGCAAACTGCAATTTAATGTAAAAAATGGTAAAACATTGGAAAAAGCAGAGGGAGAACACTAACTTTAATGAGAGGGAGGTACAGTGTACACAGCAATAGCTGGGTGACTGATCCAAGCATAAAAACAGTAACTTTAGTCAAACTGTAAAAATTGCAAAATTCAGTCAAATGAATTATAAAATACAGAAAATACGTAATGGCTTTTAGTGCAATGTATTATTTTTTTAATGATGTTTAGCATAAAAATGCTAGAAAAAAATCTTATCCTCCCATACACGTTAAACACAGCTCTCCCAAAGCCTTTAGAAAAGATGCCAGCAAACTGTAAAAGTTGTAAAAACATTAGCCCCAGAACAACATGACTATTGTATTAGGGCATATTCCAAAAGACAGTAAGGCAGCTTGCATACATTATGTGTCAAGCTTACTTATGTGGTACCTTGCATGTTTTTCACACTGTATTGTACTTCTTGCAGTACTGAAGGCCTCACATACTTACTAGAACTTTAGGACATCAACACACTTGCAGGTGAGAGGTTGGGGGAGAGGGAATGAGAGGTGGATGGTGTTAGTGCTGTGGCAAATGTGTCCTGGAATCATGGTTGATGGCCCAGGATTGGGAGCTCAGAAGGATGGGGGTATGTAAAATGTCATGTGTAAGGACAGCTGAAAAGACAGAGGGCAGAAAGCTATGAGGAGACCTATGGCTGAGACAATCAGAGTTGGAGCCAGTGAGCAGTGAAATCCAAACCTAGTGTCTCAGTAGATATACATCATCTTGCTGTACCTGTTACATGCCTCTGCTGTCAGTTATTAGGCCACAACCCTCTTCCTATAACAGAAAAAAAGGTTTCAGTATCTTATCCTTACAGAAAGTAGCAGCTTTTGCTATCTTTCTCTCTCTCTCTGTCAGTAGATGGAGAAATAATGATGTCTTACAAAAGAGTACAGGTATGAGGCATGGAACAGTATTGTGGAGATTTAATGGCAGCTGGAATTATGTAGAATTCATTATGAATTATTAATTAATGAAATACTTAAAATTAATTGGAATGAACTAATTAGAAAGTCACTTAGAACTGTGGTATTTTACTTTTAAACTGTCTACATATATTATGTTGTACTATGCCATGGTGTTACTCTGATTTTTTTTTTATATAAAGCATTGCTACATTCCTTATAAATAACTTAATGCTAACCAAATTTCTCAAATATATTATTACTGCATTCTCAAAATACTGTACTTTTGCCTTGTATATATTTATATTGTATATTTTCTCTGTCTTTATACAGTTAAGTATCTTACAGCTTGAATTGTTAGGTTTTTCTTATTTTTTTAATAACTTTCCTGGAGCTTTTCTCCTTGGGTCTCCGCTGAAAAAGGGCTTTCTGGGCCCAGCCAGACAAACCCGGTTAACAAATGTAAAAATAAATAAATAAATAAATAAATAAATAAATAAATAAATAAATACAGTTCCTAAACATCAAGTTCTGCATTAATGCTACAAAGATCAGTACACAAAAACAAAGTCTAAAAATAGTTAAAACCAGTCACCTCCCTGGGATGCTGGTTTCTGTACTTCACGGATAAGTCTCTGATGTTATTTAACTAATATCCTACCCCTCTAGCTGGAGCAGTATTATGTATGTATCACACATTCCTGAACTTTCTCCATGGCTCTCATTACTTGATTTTTAGAAAAGTTATTTAATGCATTTTCATCTTTTAAAGTGAAAAATACATTTTAACTTTTCTGTTTGAGAAATTTTTGACTTGCACGTTTTTGTAAAAGATGCTATGCTTTTCTGGAGTTTGTTAATTTTCTTGAGGTGCTAATATAATTCACCAACTTACAATTTTTTGATTTTTTTGTCTTAATAAATCTGTTCTTTTACTTAATTACTTCATAGTAGCAGATGCATCACTTGGTGGATTCTGATAGTTTGCCTGACAGTATTCTGTCACTTGTTGCAGAACAGCACTTTGTAGCATTTATTAATTATTTTTCTCACGTTTGTTTAATTTTAAATATGCAGTCATCTTCTCAAAATGCTGGCTCCACTGAACCAGAGGTCCAGTCCACTTACCTGTTCAAAATACACTTATTGCAATTAAGCTCAACTTGCTTTGTTAATATGCAAATAATTAATGGTAAAGTATCTAAAACATGTTTGATTGTAAACCTGAACCATTTCAAAATGAAAACAGTAAATAAAAAAAAAAAAAATGCCAAACATTATACAACAATTGTGTTTACTGGGACTGTCCCTAGCACACCTAATGTGTAGGGCCGAACACCCATGATCCCTATGTGTATATCAAGCCCATCGCTATATATACTAACTCTGATTTCTATGTATATAATAATGCTGAAGTCAAAAGCAGAAACAGGCTGAACAAAATATAACAATTTTAGCAAGCAGCTGCTACAGTTTACTTATTCATTTATTGCAGTTGTTTACCAGGATAGTCTGAATGGGTAGAGAACTAACCCTTTTCAGTTGAGGCCCCACGAAGAAAAGCATCAGTCATAATTTACATTCAAGTAAGATACACAGAAAGCAGTAACATACATTTCAGAGAATAACATACAAAACAGGAAATGACATACAGTATGCCATCAGTTACTAACAAACAACAAACAAAACAGGAAATGACATACAGTATGCCATCAGTTACTAACAAAAAAAAACAGGAAATGACATACAGTATGCCATCAGTTAATAACATACAAAATAGGAAATGACATATGCCATCAGTTAAGTCCATTTGACATGAGGATTTCATAAGCAGTTGAGTAACTGAAGTTTGATCACCACAGAGTTTTACATACATGTTAACTAATAGTGATTATAGTACGGGACAAATACAGTTGTTTGATGTACTACGCCATAGTGTAGGTCTATGCTTTATTTAACTTAGACTGAAAGTAGTAAGAGGGGGAGGGGTATTAGTAGGGGGAGTACAGTGGGGATTGTAGGGGTATTAGTGAAAAGGAAGTACGGTGGAACTAAGAGAGGTAAGAAAAAGGTGAGAGACTAAGAGTTTGGATGGTTAACCTGGCGTGTAACAAGTACAGAGCCATTGTTATGTGAGGTACTGTTTTAGGTGAATTTTGAATGGCTTTGCACTTTGGCATGATCAAAGAGATTGAAGAAGTGAGTTGCAGACTTTAGAGACACAGGTGTCCAGGGATTCCCTGCGGGTATTGTTTGATTTGCTGATGGAGAACAGCATTTTGTCTGTAGATAGAAGATGTCAGTTTAGTGTATAGAGTTGGAATATATTGTGTAGGCTAGGGTATTTGTCCGGTTCATAAATGAGCTTGTGAGCGGTTACTAGCTGAGAATAGATTAGATAGTTTCTTATCTCCAGCCTGTCAAGTTTTATAAGGGCTCAACAGGGATGGATTCTGTAATGTTGACTTGCTACGAATTTAGTTATCATGTTATAGCTTTAAGCTAAGAGAGAGAGAGAGAGAGAGAGAGAGAGAGAGTTGGCTGTCTTGGATGTTACCAGTATAGATGCTACATAGAGGAGGATTGGGGTAAGGATGGAAGTGGTAAGGATTTTTTTAGCAATGTCTTTTAGGTAATGCTTGAATCTATATAGTACTCATAGTTTTTCATGAGTTCTTTTTACTGCTAGTTGAATGTGATAGCTGAATTTGAGCTCTTGATTTATTATAACTATAGGGGGTTGTTCTATGCATGCATTGTTAGCAGATGAGCTTGTGAGGACGTTTTTGTGGTCAGGTGTAAGTTTAGGTGTAAAGAGAATTAACTTGAGGGTTTAGGAAATGTTTGGAGTTGGTTAGCCCAGATTCTATGTTTGCGAAGGATTCTCTGGTGAGCTGTTGCAGTTTTTCTATGTTTTTAGCAATGCAGATATGTATAGAATTGTATATGTACTGGTTGATTGTGGCTTGTTTCCTTGCTCAGTGCAGATCATTTATAAAGATATTAAATAATAAGAGACCTAGAATAGAACATTGTGAAACACTTACATGGACTGGAAGGTAGGAAGAGATATTATATGAACATTTGACTGCTTGTTGTCTTTTGGACAAGTAGCTACTGAACCAGGATATGGAAGAATCATGTATTGCAAGGCAGAATAGTTTAAGTAGGAGTTTATGGTGTAAGACTATGTTAAATGCTTTTGACAGATTAAGAAATAACGGTGAGCCAAACCTGCCTTTGTTTTGTGTTGGTCCACTGTATTTGTGAAGTGTAATAGGACAGTGGAGGTACTATGATAAGACTGGAAACCATAATAATCAGTGAAAAGAAGTTGGTTACTAGTGATGAAAAGGACTAGTTGCATTTGAATGTATTTTTCTAAAATTTTTGATATAGGAGGGACAGGTATGTATCCTGGAGACTGCCCCTTATCTGGAACAGGTCCCTATCCATGTAAAGCAGAGTTCTGCCCTAACCCAATTCAAGTGTAACTTGGACAGTTGGATAGGGAACAGGAAGTTCCTCCCTGGTTTGGCACCTGTTTCTATAATGGACACAGGCAGCTTGTAAATGTTTCATCTCTCAGGCCCCTGCTTGTAAATGTTTCATCTCCTAGGCTCCTGCTAACACTTATCAAGGGTACCAGAACTTGTCAGAGATCAAGGATGCATGGCTAGACTTAAAAAATACCCTTGTGGTTGTTAGCCTAGTCAACACCTATGCATCTATTAACCAGTGAGATAATATAGCTATGGGCCTAAAACTGGATAAGGCAGTGGAATTGCCACCTTTGAGGAGAGGTATTATGTTGGATTTCCTCCAGAGGGTAGGGCATAGCTTTTTATAACTGAGCAATTTATAAGAATTGATATTGCTAACTGCCGTACACAGAGCACTAAGGATTTGACTTGTTACAGTTTGTGTGTGTGTGTGTGTGTGTGTGTGTGTGTGTGTGTGTGTGTGTGTGTGTGTGTGTGTGTGTGTGTGTGTGTGTGTCTGTGTGTGTGTATACACATATATATATATATATATATATATATATATATATATATATATAGGTCTACCTCATTTAATTGAAAACTCATTTCACTGAAAGTCAGCTGCCTGAGCACTATTCACTGAAAGCTCACTTCAATGAAAACTCATTTGACTGAAATTCATTTTGCTGAAAGGTATCTGTCCTGTTCCCCACTGTAGTACGATCCTGGAGTTAGTATATATAGTAAGGGGGTGTGGGGGGCACATCCCCCCACTGTGGGGGTATAGGGGACATAGCCCCTCAACTTAGTTTGGGTATATATTGACTTCTGGAAAGAGTTATTCATTCATCTTGTAAGTATCCATGTCTGTGGTTTACAATGTTTAAAATAGGTGGGGGGCTACACCCCCCAACTATATATACTAACTCCAAGATCGCACTACAGTGGGGAACAGGGTATATACCTTAAAGCAAAATGAGTTTTCAGTGGTGAGCTTTGAGTGAATTGTGCTCAGGCAGCTGAGTTTTAGTGAAATGAGTTTTCAACAAAATATGTTTCAATGAAATGAGTTTTCAATGAAATGAAGTAGGCCTATATATATATATATATATATATATATATATATATATATATATATATATATATATATATATGTGTGTGTGTGTGTGTGTGTGTGTGTGTGTGTATGTGTGTGTATTTTTTCCTTTTAAACTGTGTCAAACTTCTTACTTCATTTGTAGCAAGCATCTCCTATAGTTTGTGCCACACATACACAAAAAGCACTGAACACTTTAGTTCTGACCACAAATGAAATAATGTACTGCAGTTAACACCAATCAGCATTTGCTGATCACACTCCCTAACACTGTGCACCTAGGGTGGTTGCCCGTTCACTCCACTCTAGTTATGCTACTGATCATAGCAAACAATTTATGACATGTCACAGGCTCATCACTAACTATTAGTATGCCTTTTCCAAGGTAACAGTTTTTAAATGTCTAACACTCTTACAGTCATTAGTACTAAATCTCTGTGACCATTTTCTCCATTACTCTGTAAACATTATTTTTTTTTCTTACCTGTTTTGCCACAAGATTTACTCCAATGCTCAATTCTATGCACACTTTTATGGCATAATCTTTGTACCAGAGTAAAAAGAAAAAAAAAACTTTTTGTGTCTTTATGGTTGGTTAGACATATCCTATTTTCTTGAAACTGCATGTAAAGATCTTTCAAATTTGTTAGTTGCTATCATATTTAATATTTATTTATTTATTTATTATCTAGTTGACTTTGGTATCTAACCATAAAGCAACTCCATTTGTAAATGTAATATCGCATTCATTTTCATTTATTATATTTTGGATCTGAGTTGCAGAAATTCAGCGTCATAGTTCAGGTGGTGGTGGTTCATGGATGTGTTGAAAGTCTGAGTTCAAAATGTTAAGTCTGGGTGGAATTATGATGATTTTCATTTTAGCTGATTGCTATACAGGGTTTTAACTTTGAACCAGTGCAGAATTACTGTATGAAATTTTCTGGATAATCATTTTAGGGACCCTTTATAATAGTAAACATTCCAGGCCTAGAAGCTGAAGTTTCGGCTGACATGCACCAAGTATTCCATAGCTGTAATGTACCTCTATCCAGAACATTCCTGCAGCAACACACACAACTGAAGGATTATCACTGCTCTGCTTAAATCAAATTAACTAAAAATAAAAAAATAATTAAATTAAATAAATCCACATT
>NC_056725.1:533453857-533461357 GCF_019279795.1 Protopterus annectens | reverse complement strand
TGTGTGTGTGTGTATACAAAAACAAACATTACTCACTTTTTTGAACAGAGGAAACCCTCCTGCACCCCAATACCCTATAAACTCCCAAGACTGCACAACAGTGGGGAAAGGGCACATTCCCACTCACCACTTTTCTTGGACTGTCCACAAATTAATCCTGGCAGAAACCCTCATAGAATTATTCAATAACTTTTGAGGCATGAAACACATTTGATATTATGAACAGCTGACAATATATATATACTTTTTTTAAGTCCAAAGAACAAAAAAATTGATAGCCTAAAATGTGTTCGCACTTGGCAGCAGTGGCACTTTAAAGAATGATAAATGGGAAGTCCCTGGCCAGCTGTTTATATTCTTCTGCAGTGTAAATCCATAGAACACTGGAGGCACTGAGGTATATAACAAACACAGGTTTATTGTATACATCCAAAAAGGAAATGATAATAATGGCAGTTCTTGGCTTCGACATTTAAAAACAAAGTAAAAGCAGCACTTCTTGACTTCTTGTCCCAAAATTAATTGAAACAAACACTTCCCTTTGGCTTTCAGTTCCACAAAACAGTGCCCGTCTACCATGTTTACACATTCCACACAGCCCCTCGAGGAAATAGCCTGTGGTAGGATGTTCAAGCTGTAGGCCTCGCCAAGCTTCAGTTCCAGCTCCCTGTCAAAGGCAAACCCTTTAGCGCACTGCACAACTTGTTAGACAAGGCCTGCATACTTCTGGGGTCTTCCTTCTAAATTATTCTACAGATGAATAAGTTGTTCACTGGAGGCATTGGGACATAAATCCTCCATTCATAGCATGGTTATTGAAACTAAAAGATCATTACTAACTAATATAGAGTAGTTTCCTAACTGTTGAGAGAATGTCTCCACACTCCACACTGCAGCACACATTTAAAGCATATTACCCACTTTCTATATTTAATATGTTACAACTACCCCCTCCCTGCACAAAACCAGGAGTTTTGGACTCATAACAGTGGTCTGTTTGCACTCAACAACCCTTAAACATTTCTGTTGGCTAAACTGGTTGTATAGTAGCTGGCCCATAATACAGCATATATGTACACATAACTCTGAAATGTGTGTGTGTGTGTGTGTGTGTGTGTGTGTGTGTGTGTGTGTGTGTGTGTGTGCAATTATCTGTACAACTTCATATTGCCATCAGTCTGCCTACTCAGGCACTGGAATTGGGAATGATCAGTTATCAAAGTCAAGTGCTCACTAAACAAATAATATTTCAAGATGTAGAAGGCCCACTTTATTGCTTGACAGACGTTTAATAACTATTGCCTTTCTGCATTGTTCTGCCTCCTGCTGATATAGGAAAAAAGTGCTCCTCACCTTGAATATTTTCAGACAGCAATACTCCTTAACTGACCTCTGATGCCTCAGTGTAAATGGTGAATTCTTTAGCAAACTTGGGAGCCACTAATGCAAATTCGGAACATACTGTCCTTTTTAGTTTATTAAATACATTCTTTGTCTCAGGTGATCATTATATCTTCACAGGAGCTTGTCTTCTTGTAAGAGCTGCTAAAGATAGACAGTAGTTGTAAAATTAGGCACAAACTTTCTCTAGTACCCAGTCAGTCCAAGAAAAGCTTTCAGTTGTCTTTTATCGAATGATACCAACCGTTTTTATGGCTTATATTTTCCCTAGGTGTGGTTCTCTTCCTATAACCTGTCCAAATACTTGACCTCCAACAAACCTAGTTCACATTTCTTAGCATTTATAGTTAAACCTGCCTATCTTATGGGTTCCATTTGTAAGTGAGACTGCCAGTCCACTGAATGAATGACCACATCATCCAGGTATTCAACAACATATCTTGACTGATGCTTTAGTATTTTATCCATCAGCCTCTGAAAGGAAACTGGCACTCTGTGTAGATCAAATGGTAACATTGCTTACTGAAATAAACCATCAGGGGTTACAAAGGCTTTACTTTGGCAGAAGGGGAAAGTGGCAATTGCATTATCACTTCATTAAGCATAGTGATGCCAAATATCTGGCCTTTCCTGCATTTTTTTCAATTTATTAATTCTTGACATGGGATAGTTATCAAATTTTGATATGCTATTCAGTTTCCTACAAATCATTGCAGAATCAATACTTCCACTGGGGACTAGCACTATTGGACCATTACATTCATTGTGATTCTTTCATCACTCTTAGCTTGATTATTTTTGGAATACCTTCTCTTGCTAGCTCTTTTTGAGACTCTGGTAGCCTGTAAGGCTTCAGTCTAACTTTCACTCCAGTTGCTATTTCTGTGTTATGGTCTGTCAGTTTAGTTCTTCCAGGTATGTCAGGGAAAATTTGCTTATTTTTAAAGAGGAATTCTCTTACCTCCTGCTTTTGTAATTTTCACAAAGATTTCCCTAACTGAGCTTCAGGTAGAAATGTTTTGGTCACTCCTCTTTGAACTTCAGTTTGTAAGCTCATCACTGAGTGCTCCAACTGATTCCATAGATGCAGACATTAATGTGACAGATTTGATCTGGTTTTCTCTTTCCTGGCCATCTAACCTCATAGCTGACTTTGTTTTTATTTCAGACCCCTGAAATAGTACTTGCCATTTAACCAAAACAAGATGTTTGCTGTGGAGAGCACAAGCTTTACTACCTGCTCTTCTTGGTTAAATTCTCTAATGATGGACTTGGTGTTGCATCTCCTGGCTTCTCTACATCTGCTACATTACTGTAGGCATCACCAGCTTTAGTCTAGGTTATAAATTAACATTGTGCTCTAACACACTTTTACATTGTATTTTCTCTTCTATCCAAGTTTTGTTAGCAATGTTAAGCAGTCCTCTAGGATGTTTTCTGTACAAATGGTGCAAATTAGGTAAACCCACTTAAAACTTCTGGAGCTTGACTTACAGTAATCATTATGAAGGGTAACAGCTGGTTTCAGTTTTTGCCACCCATGTCACTAGCTTTCCTTATCATGGACTTCAGTATTTTACTGAATCTGTTTAGTTATCCATCCGTCTACAGATGGTAAACTGGTGTGCTCATTTGTTTGACCAATGCAGTACCCTTGGCATAAAGGCAGTGCCCTGGTCTGTAAGTATCTCTTTAGGGATATCAATTTTTGAGAATAACAGTACCAATTCCTTGACAATAACCTTGTTACTAGCTTTGACTAATGGCACTGTATCTGGAACTGTTGCTGTGCAATCCAGTATTATGAGTATATATTGAAATACAGTAATGGATTCTATTAGGAGCCCCACAATCTCCATTGTAGATATGTTCAATATGGGCCTCAGTGGTAGGTGTTGGGATTATGGGACTTTTATATCCAGTATGGGGTGCAATTTCTGACATTCTGGACAAGAGGCACAGGATTTTCTATCTGTTTCATTTTGCTTGTCCAGTAAAATTTGGCTAATCCTCTTGCATTAGTTTTGTGTAACTACAAGTGGCCTCCTTAATATGTGGCTATGGGCTAGCTTAATCACTAATGCATTATAATATTTTAGTGCTTACAGCAAATATAGGGTGGCTGCAGTGGTGCAGTGGATAGCATCACCACCTCACAGCAAGAAGTTCTCTGGTTCGATTCTCAGCGGGATGCCTTCTGTGTGGAGTCTGCATATCCTCCTTGCAGTCCTGTGGGTTTCCAACAGGTGCTCAAGTTTCCTCCCAAAATCCACAGACATACTGTGGGTGACCTGGACACTTGTTTTCTCCCAAATTCCAAAGACATACTGCAGGTGACCTGGACACTTTCAATTGGCCCTAGGTGTGTGTGTCTTCTATGGAATACTGGGTACTGGGCTGGCAACCTGACAACATTGAACTCCACTGTGTGTGTGTGTGTGTGTGTGTGTGTGTGTGTATGTGTGTGCCTTCTGTGGAAGGTTGGGTGCTGAGCTGGCAATTTGACAAGATAGAACTCCACTGTCAATCATTCTGCAGACCATTGTTCAGCTGTGGCAACCCCTAATGGAAAAAGCCAAAAGGAGAAGAACTGTTTATAGCAGGTATCATATGTCTTCCTTTTCTTTACTTACTCTATATAAGAGGTCATCTTTTAACTGAAATGTAGGGGTAAGAAGTAAAGAGAACATTGTGTTGACTATCATATGCTCCAAGCTTGGGTATATTCCAACTTGCCTTACTTAAAGTATCATATTCCAACTGCTCCTTATTAAAACGTGTGCCTTATCTGCAAGTTCACTAACTTAAAATTACTTTCTTAGTTGCTTGCCTCGAGGTAAAAGGTCTAGCTTCTTCTCTATAAAGACCGGCACTACAGCTTCTTCTATGTCTTCCTCTACAAATTGCAGTTATATAAAAAATTCACATTCTGTTTTTATTGCCTCTACTATCAGTTCAAATTTCAAGTGAATTTTATTCTGTGTTACTCTCTCTTTATCTCATTGTGAGTAGATAGCACCACCTCACTTTCCTTTCCTTGTCTGTGTTGCCCTTCCTCTGCAAAGGGTATCACCGAACAACATTTTCTTCAGTTTTTCTACTTTCCTTGCTTCTAAATATCTGTGAGTTAGAGGCTGTCTTTATTTGAGATGAGTTCTCTGCTTCACAATAGCATAATTAGATTCAGAACTCTGCCTCTGTTGTTTAACTCACTTTTAGTATTCACTTTGTTTTGCGGATTCTCACTTTGGTTCCATACTCCTGTTTTTTTATTTATTTTTATTATTTATTTTACATTTGTTTACCGGGAGAGTCTGACTGGGCATAAAACACTTTTTGAGCGGAGGCCTGGGGAGAAAAGCTCCACTGTTAGTAAACTATTTTGTTAGAAGAAGGAAAATTGTATAATACAATAAAGAAATAAACAGTAACAGACATTCATAACGGTAAAAAGACTAGAACAGAATAAATTGGTCAAGTGGGAGACAAGACCAATAATCTTGTATAACAATGCTTCTAGAAGGCAGTTCTTACAGTAGTAGCAGGTAGTGACATTGTATACAATAAGAGTGCAATTACGATACTTGGTCTTATATACAGGTAGCATAGCAAACTGAAGACTTAAAATCTGATAATTATTAACAGTGAGAAGGAAAAAAAAACAACATAAGGTAGTCATATGATTTAAATTCAATGCTCATTACATATGCAATTAAAATTTAAAAATCAGCTAGTTCCATGGTTTGGGCTACCCATGCCCAGTACATGTACAAGTCCAGGAACTGGTGAGGTGGGCTTTAATGCGATGCTTGAAGTTTTTTAAGCTAGTTATAGTTCTAATTTCAAGTGGTACGGCATTCCACAGTTTAGCAATGTAGTAGGAGTATAGAGAGTCACCTGAGCTATTTTTACTCCTGGTTATTTCAATTAGAGCTTTATTAGTGGATCTTAGTGGACGGATACTTATATGGGGATTGAGGAGGCCTTGTAGAGCTGGCATTTTATCAGGTTTATAGTACATTTGGTGGGGGGTAGTGAGTTGTGTGAGAATGAGTTGGTGGGGTAGTTCTAACCAAGATAGTTGTCTTAGGGCCTTACAATGATGGGTTCTAGGAGGACAGCTAGTGGCAAATTTAGCTATCTTATTATAGCAGGTATCTAGCTTGCTTAGGTCTGATTTGGAGAGATTGGTAACTATGGGTGAGGTGTATAGTAAGGTTGACAGAAGATGAGTTCTGGTTGTGGTTATTCTGGAGTTTGTGGTTAGGTAGTTTTTGCATCTGTATAAGGTACCTATTTTCTTGTGTACTTTTTTTACAGTCTGGGCAATGTGCAAGCCGAACTTCAGATTTTGATCAATAACAACACCAAGAAGTTGGGTGGATGGTACTAGTTCGATCAAAGTCTTATTACTGGATCTGATGTTGAAGTAAGTGGATTGGGCTTTGTATTTAGTGGAGTGGAAGAACATGAGTTTAGTTTTATTTGGGTTCAAGATTAATTGGGCATCTGCCAACCATGATTCAATAGCATTGAAGGATGTTTGGGTTAAGTTCTGTAGTTCAGGTAGAGTTGGGGCAGTACATATGACAGTGAAGTCGTCTGCATACTGTATAAGGGTGGCTAGAGTTGTAGCATTATGGAGATTATTTGTAAACAGGATAAAAAGGAGGGGGCCGAGAATAGACCCTTGAGGCATGCCCATAGTCACTGGTAGTAAGGGAGAAAGAGCTTTGTTCCACCATACCGCTTGCTGCCGATCTATGAGGTAGTTCTAAAACCAGGCTAGAGTGGAGTAGCTTAGGTTCAGTTTGGACAAGGCAGTCAGCAGTTTGTCATGAGACACTGTATCAAAGGCTTTTGATAAGTCTAGAAAGATTGCTGATACTAGCTCACCTTTATTTCTAAGTTGACTGATGGTGTTAGTGAAGCTAATAAGGGCTGTGGTAGTACTATGGTAGGGGCGAAAGCTGTGCTGAGTATTTGTAAGTAATTTATTGTCTAGGAGATGGTTAAGTGTTTGGGTATGAACACACCTTTCAAGGATTTTTGATAGAGGGGATATGATTGCTATGGGCCGATAGAGAAGTCGGTGGAGGAACCACCTTTGTATAGGGGTATGATGTGAGCAATTTTCCAGAGTGGGGATGCATTGCTTGGATATGGAATGGTTAATTAGTAGGGAAACTGGATAGGAGATGGCTTCAGCTGCTATTTTTAAGTATGTTGAGGGTAGGTTGTCAGCTGCCAGGGTTGTGGGGTTTAGACTGAGCAAGTATTTGTGTATGTTATGGGTTGGGACTGGTTTTAAGGAGAATGTGTTGTTATTATCTAGTAGAGAGGTTAGGTTGATGGGCAGTGATGGTAAGTTTTGGTTAGTAAGGATTTTGATGGAGTTAATGAAGTATTTATTAAACTAGGTAGCGATACATTCTAGGGGATTACTTGTTGTTGGTTGAGTGGTCTTAGTTTGACCTAGTCATAATATTTTATTTATAGTGGTCCAGAATTTTTGAGCATTATTTTGGTATTTAGCTTGTAAGCTAGTACAGTAATTCTTATCAAGTCTTATTTGGGTTTTGGCTTTATTTCTTAGCTGGAGATACTTCTGGTGAGTAACTATTGATTTTTTGTGAGTCCATTCGTGCCACGCTTTATCCCTTTATTTTAGGAGTGATTTTGTCTGTTTAGTGAGCCAAGAAGAGTAATTAGATTTTGCTCTTATTGTCCTGATAGGGGCCATGTTATTTAAGACATTTAAAAATGTGGTGTTAAAATAGTCGACTGCAGTGTCCAGTGATAAAGTTTTGAGGGGTTTCCAGTTGCAGAGCTTAAGGGATGTTATGAAATCTTGAGGCCTGAAATTTTTGGTGTTGTGAATTTGGTAAGTAGATGGGTTTTTGTAGGATTTGCCTGATGACGTATAATGTATGTTGGAAGGTGGTCACTGAGTGAATTGGGGAGGGTACCAGAACTATAGGAAAGTGTGGAGTAGTTGGTGAAAATCCAGTCAAGGATAGTTTCCTTTTTAGAAGTTTTATCAAACCTTGTTGTGGTTTGAATTAATTGGGTAAAGCCGTAGAGGTTGATATGGGTGGT
>NC_056725.1:533443857-533451357 GCF_019279795.1 Protopterus annectens | reverse complement strand
ATTTTTAATCTCATTTTGTTTGCAGCTCAGACCACAAGGACAAGGATAAACACAATACATATGGAGAATTTAGTGTAACTAATAATATTGAAATATTTTTAGAAGGTTAATAAAACTGCAGTACACCGAGAAACTCTATTTTTATTAGGAAAAACATGCAAACTTTGCTCCAAGATATTGAGATTGAACCCTGGGCCCTAGATCTGTGAGGTGGAAACCTCCATGCTACCCAGAGTTATCACATAATTTCACTACCACTTCTTCTATACTTAATTAAAATCCTCCAGAAGGTTTATCAGTCTTTTGAAGTTTATATATAGCCCTTAAATCACAACAAAGTCTTTGATCAGTTTCACGAACTCCCTTGTGTCCTGTCCTGGATTTGCCATCAAGCTAATATCAGTATACAGCATAAGGTTAAGTTCCTTCATTCTTCCCTACCTTCATCCCTCCTAACTCTTATTATTCTTCTTAACGCATCTACATTTCTAAGGAAAACAGACTCAAGAGTGGTAATGAAGGAAACTTTGCCTTGAGCCATCTGTTAAGTATAGCACTTCTGTCAAGGCTACATTGATATGATCTCACAAATTAACCACCTGAACAGCACACTACACCCCCTCAGAAAATGCTTTATCACCCTCTTCTCTTCTTACATCTCCATCTTCCCGTCCCATTCAACCATACCAATTTATTTTGCTGTATTCCCAGTGACTTACTCATTCACAAGATTTCAGCCAGCATACTTCCTGTATTCCACTGCTTAGCCACTCTTCTCTCACTCATAGCAAGAACGTATCATCACTTTCAGAGGGATATTACATAATTTTCCTGGAATTGCACTCAGATCCAATGTCCACCGCATAACAGCAGTTTTGTTGCTTTACTCCCTCTTACATAGTTTCTACTTCAACCTGTGGTCAACTTGCCCTGTTTTGCTTTATACATTTATCTCTATGTGGGACTGCCATTTATCTTCACATTTGGATTGATTATTTTTCTGATTTTGCTTATCTCTGTAAGTGTGGCACATGGCTGAAAGTAGAATGGTTGAACTGGACTATAACCCATCGATGTCTTATGCAACTTTCTGGTAATCCTTTGTTAAATATGCACTTTCAGCTTGATGCTACTTCTGATACTTTTAATTTGATAAACACTGAGTGTTCCTCTAAACAGATTAAAGAACTTGAAAGTATTACAGACTACTTTGTCAAAGACTGTTTTTTGAAGCATGCTTTCAATTTAAAGTTGTTACACATGGACTGCACATACTTAAGATGCTGACTTGTGGCAATACATATCCAGAATTATTGAAACATGGGATGAATCTGAATATAGAACTTAGCACAAGGAATATGAAGCTTATCAATAAAGTTTTTCAACCTGCTAAAGACATGTTGTTGCAGGAGACTAAATAACTACATCATGATATTCGAGAACATCAGTCTTTTTCTGTCTTTGGAAGTAAATATAATAAAATGCTTGACATAGTTGTGATTTTTGAAAAACACTTATAGGCCAGAAAAATAAGAAAGTAACAGTGTGGCATTTCTGATTTTAGGAATAGCCACATTTGTTTTGTTGCCTAGAGCCAATCACAATTTGTCAACTCAGTCTGAGGCTACACCTTCTGCTAATGACATTCCAGCTACTCAACCAGCCACTGTTAGCTTAATGGCGTCAGCTGAAGTGATTTAAGAGAATGTTCTGGATCTTTCCAAGCAAGTACAACTGGAAAAATGGCGGAGAAGGAGTGGACCCTAAACAGAAATAACAACGTCAATGAGATAGGTGAACAAATGTCATCAAACAGCAGTCAGAATATTGCTACTCAGAGTATGATTCAAACATAGATCTAATTTATAACATTTGTTCTGTAGTTCTCACTGACACAACATGCTTTATCGTATAAAGGGTTTTCTTTATACCAGGAGTGACTGTGATGTATTGCATGTTATCACTAATTTGAAACTGTTTGTTAGAAATGTTAAGTTTAAAAAGCTTATTTAAAACTGTAGAAAGACCACCTAGTACATTTTCACCAACACATCACCCTCTTGTTGAGGCCTTCTTGAGAACATGTAAACTTGACTGTTATGAGTTGTTCCTTCAAGGCTGTGTAAGTAAATACTATAATTTAACTTATGATGAATCTTTAGTTGTAAATGAGTTGTAAATGAATCAAAGACTTGTGCTTACATCAGCAGATAAAGGAGGAGCAAAAGTAGTTATGGATCATAATTTTTATTTTTATTTTGAACATATATCTCATTTATTAAATGATAGAGATACTTTTGAAGTTATTATGAAATTTGAAATTAATATTTTGATATCAAGAGTTAAGACTCGATTATATGACTTACATATGAGTGGTTTGACTAGTAATGTGCTAATTTAATATTTTTTGTCTAGAACCCTGTGATAACAATGTTGCATCAGTTATCAAAAATACATAAATCACTTATGGAACTGTCTATGCGACCAATTGTTTCTGGTTGTGGATGGGTTACTAAGCATCCATTTACATAGAGAAGCTAATTTGCCCATATCTTGCTTCAGAAGCAACTGCCTTGGTAGTTACAAATCAGTTTGTTTCTGGCTTATATGAATGGCAGCAACAACATAGGAATTTAATTGATTTTTACTTCATAGCTTTAGATGCAAAATAATTTGCTGTAGTTCTAAATGATATAGGTATTGAGAATATAAGGTAATATTTATAAGCTGGGAGTTTTTGTGGATTGTAATACCGAAACACTAGTTTATTTAACAAATTCTGAAGAATCTAAATCTTTTTTATGTAGCCAGCAGTAATAAGACAATTAAAGAAAGGTCTGTGAACATGTTTGTGATATTAAGAAACAGAAATATACAAATGCTTTAGCTAAACATGTAAAAACTACTGGGTTGGAACATAGGTTTTTTGGTGTTACAAATTTTAAATGTGAATTCAAAAGGTGGGGATATGCTTAATGCTACCAAGAAGATAGAACTGGATCAACATTTTAGGTTCCAGTCTATGGTTTATCTTGGTGTTTATGATGCTGTTTCTTTAAAGCCTGTATTGAAGTCACTTGAGTTTATATCAATGATTAAGATCACATTCTTGATGGGAATTTCTTAGCATTCATGTCTTGAGCACATAATAATATGGTTATGATCGGAGACCTGATACTAACCATCAATAACTCGTGCAGTATAATTTATAGGTTCATAGGTGTGTACTAGGCTAATGGTCCTGGAGCTTTTACAAGCCTAGCCCATAGGATTACCCAGGCATTGTGCCACCCAACCTTAGTTCCTAGTGCCTCTGTCAAGTAGAGCCACTGGAGTGATCCCTGGGGTGAATTTTCTGTTTCCCATCCACTCATCAAGATTTCTCTTGAAGAGGGCCAGTGAGGTGCTCTGTTTGACATATATGGGAAGTCTATTCCATAGCATGGGCAGTCTCTGGGTTATGATCCTGTCCCTCCAGCACATTCTCTTGATTGTGATAATGAGGTTGAGGTCCCTGGAGTGTGTGGTGTGGAATGATTGGGATTTCTTTAGATGTAGCATTTCTAACATAGCTGGATCAGACATGGCTTTGTAAGTCAAGCAGAGAGCACCTCTAAGTAGGCGATATGAGACACAGAATAGTTGGAGTTTTTTGAGTCTGTCCATATAGGAAAAGGGTTTAAGACCTAGGATCCTCTTTGTGAGGTACTTTTGTGGCCTTTCCAGTTGTTGCAGGTGTCTAGTGAGGTACATGCCAAATGGGGCATTGTACTCGATTGGCCAAATGAGAGAAGAGTAGAGGTAGACAATGACCTCTTTCTTTCTGGATGCACAACCCTTAGTAATGTGATGTGGCACACAGAAGGACTCTCTGACCACAGTGGCAATGTGGTGGTCAAACGAGAGGTTGCTGTCAACCTGTGTTCCCAGATCTCTTATAATGCCTTCTGTGTTCAGTGGGCTACCATCAATGTGGTAATTCATGGGAACTGGGTTTTTCCTAAAGGGGATGATGACACATTTTTTCGCATTGAGTTTAAGGCCATGGTTCTGGTACCAGTCGTTGGTCTCAGTATGGTCTTTCAGTAGGATGTCAACATCACTTGAGGAGTTAATAATGGCTCCCAACTTGCAGTCATCTGCGAACTTTGTCAGCCAGAGTCCCTTTGTGTTGGCCTGCACTTCTGAGAAGTAGATACCAAACAGGAGAGGATCCAGGACTGATCCCTGTGGGACTCCACTCGTGACTGGTTGGCAGTCTGACTTGGAGTCAGCTACTTTCACATTGTGGGTTCTATCTGTGAGCCAGTTTGCTACCTACCTGGTGATATAGGGATTGATGCCTGGCTTAGTGAGTTTTTCTATGATTCCTGAGTGGGGGAAAAAAATAATCAGCGCTGCCAAGACTTGAACCCAGGACCCTGTACACCATAGTCAGAGCATTACCACTATACCATCTGAGATGTATCGACAACTGTGATACACACTTGTCACAGGGCTGAAGAGGATACACCCTCACATACTGGTAATGCCTTTCCAGATTGCCTGCCTGCTTGCTTGAAAGGTCACTACCTCTTTGCCAGTATTGCTTATTGTCATTTTGGTTACCCTTGGACATGTAAACCTCTGGGTAACAGTATCTGGTAGACTACAGCAGAGAAAATTCATGAGATGATCACCAACCAAACTGCTGTGCACATTCTCAACAAAGCGGAAGAAGAGTCTGGTCTTGTGATACCATCTTGGAGTCATTAACATCACTCTGAGTTGTCCTGATGATGAAGAGGCTAGTTTTGTTATACAATCTTAGAGTTTTTACATTGCGCTGAGCTGCCCAGAGGATGAAGAGGCTTATCATGTCATACCATCTTGGAGCATTACATCTCTTTGAATCACCATGATAATGATAAGTTAATGGCTAAACAGCTTAATGGCTGTCACAATTATTCTGTAAATCATCACTCAACTCTTAGGCTGAGACCAACAGTAAAAGAATGACCAGATTTATGTATCTTATATAATTACAGCATATAGCCTTGTGTTTCTGAGGCTACTTATGTCAACATGGTGAAATAATACCTTGCTTAAACATGACTGCATTCTTAGGTTGAGGGCTACAGTACAATGATGATAATTTTCATGCATTTTACATAATTTTAGCATGGAACTGCATTTGTGTCTGAAATGCTACGCTTCTTTTGAACAATTACTGCTATTGTCATAGATGCAAGGGCACTAACAGAAAACTACCTTTTTATTATTTTCTTTAGCAGCCACTGCACTACCCTTTCACTGAATAACTAAAGACTTAGCTGCATGTTTTAATGAAGTGTAACACCTACATGTTTGTCTGATGAAGTCAGAGCAACTCAGAGATAAACAGTGTTAATGATGTTTTGTACGTATCTAAGGACTGTGTCTTGAAATTAAAGCCCATCATTTGTAGTACTGCATATGTCTACTCTGAGCAGTGATGACTACAACCATAGAAGTACAGGTGATAGTGGAGAATTGCACTTATATTTGCTTTATCTGTAGCGTTTGCCATGCCTTTGTCAGTGATTAGTTTAACATAATTGATGCAGGAGCATTTTCCCTTTACCTCATCTTATGTACTAATTTCATTGTCTTATCCACAGAGAACAGAGAAGAATGTAGACACAGTGAATCGCTGCCAGTTCACAAACAGAAGCTGGGCTAGTAGTAGTTTCCAACTGAAGGACTGATCAGGAAGTTTGGCATTGTAGATTGAACTCAATGTATTTAAAACCTCAGCCACTTTACACTCTATGAAGTGTAGGGTAAAGGCTTATTAGTTGTTCAGTGGACACATGTGCCACTCACTTTTATATCGTACAATACTCTTGAGTCTGTAATGGTATCAACCTCTGCACATGCACCATACATTAATATTACATGGGTTATCCCACTGTAGACCCTATAGAGATGGTGTATAATGTTGTTTATATTGTCTGTAGATGTCATCATACCAAATGATGGACCACAGCAGTGACTTTCTGTTCATATGCACACTACATGTGCACATACCCTTGCACTGTTTGCCAAGAGTAGTGCAGAGCAGCATGATACTACTTGTAAGATCGAATGAATAGGGATGAGAAACGTAGACAAATTCAGGCTCCCAACTTCCTAACATGTGATGTAAAGACTACAGGCAATGCCTCCCCTTAATAACTCTTAGAACAAGATGAAAACACAGCACATGATTGGTTGATGGGCATCATCTCCAACACAGGGCTGACTGACTGAATATTTCTTACTATCTCCTGTGGGTGACAATACGCTGACATACAAAGAAACCTTTTATGCTGCAGTCTCCATGCATGATACAGACTTGTGCATGTTTGTGCTGTGAGTATGTTCTGAACTTGTTATTTTGTTCACTCAGTCCCTACCTTTTCAGTAATTCAATGCACTTCCTTTCTTGAGTGTAGCCAGGCATACTCCACGTCACACACTTTTTAAAAATAATTTATTTTCTGCCATGAGATGTGCTAGAATTTAATTTTTTTAGCTCATACATTTACTATACTTTATGCTTATTTATTTATTTTATTTATTTACTATTTGCTCACCAGGTAAGTAAACTGGGCTAGTGAAACTTTTCAGCTATGACTGTAAGTCAAAGAGCAGAAGATACATCATGGGCTTTTCAATCAGTAATATTAAATAGAAAGTGAGTAAAAATTTCAGACCATAATAATAAGATTGATCCAGACAGAGTAACATTAAAAGATCCAGTCAGAGTGCATTGAAAAGAAAAAAAATATATAGAAAATGCAGGATAAGATGTGCATAAAAAATTGTGCAATTATACATATGATACATTAATACATACATGTGAAATATTTGTTTATAAAATGCCAAATGAAGAGGCTGAGAAAAGTTTCTTAAATGTTTTCTATTATTCATTATATGGGATGGTAAGTTACCTAACCACTGTCATGGTAGCAGTTGCAGGGAGATACAGTAAAGAGATGCTCTTTAAGTGTATCTTTGAAGCTTTTAATGTTTTCTAGATTTTTGATGCCTGTAGGCAAGTGGTTCCAGGCAGCAGGTCCCAGTCTAGAGAAGGCTCTCTCACCTACAGCATACTTGAGTGAATCTGTTATCTTGTATACTTCTGAGTACATAAGGGTTGTCTTGTAAAGGAAGTTTCAGTCTTAAATGGGGCAGTGATTTGTTTCGGCATCTTATAAATTAGATTACTTAGAAGAAAGTGTCCCAATGAGGCATTAAAAGCAGTTGGATTTTTTAGCAAATTGTAATGTTATATCTGGGGGTCTGCTAATATAATGAATCTGCATATTTAATTCTCAGCAGTCTGTAGTCTGTGAGTATTGTGGGCTGAATGAATAAAAAAAAAGGAAAGTCATATTCAAGTTTGGGTATTAAAGTCTTTTAGCAATGGCCCTGCTGAGATCACCAGGTGAAAGAGGTGACTGTTCTTGTACCATATTTCTGAGCAAGGACTAATAG